>NC_139584.1:25760028-26012528 GCF_946808225.1 Silurus aristotelis
AACATAAATTAGCCTTAATCTGCAGCACCTGACAGGATCTGAATTCGAAGCTAGGAAAAGCCAGACTAGGTAAATCTGTAGCTATGAGGCCAATAATGATCTTATGGCGAATAATGATGTCTTAGACATCTTAGACATTTGTATGACATTCAATTATATATATAACCACACAGTACATTCACTTATTATTATTATTTTTCTTTTTTTCTATGATTTCTCCCCTCAAATCATGACAGAGAAGTTGAAGTGCAGTCAGAGCATTACAATCACTGTTTTATATATATATATATATATATATATATATATATATATATATATATATATATATATATATATATATATATATATTTTTTTTAAAACTGCCATTCACTATAATGATCTTTACATAACAATTTAACATGGGTTCCCATAAGCAAAACGTATATCCATAATCCATAAAGCCACTGTTTTAATTTTCTTTCACACACAAAAGCTTAAGGATGTTTGTCATATATAATTCCTTAAATGTAAATCAAAACCAAATTGTAAAAATTTCTTGAATTTTTATGTGTTCACACACACACACACACACACACACACACACACACACACACACACACACACACACACACACACACACACCACTCTAACCTTTACTAGGCCTGATACACAAAAGTATGGTAGGCCTAACTGCTTAATAGTGTGACACTTGCAATTTTCGAGAAGTTTCTGCAGCAAGGTTTTTTTCAGAGCGCTGTGCCACTATACTACACTCAGTAAGCAAATATCAGCCTGTTTTTGAGTAAACAGCCCTAGGTTGATCTTGAAGTTTACATAAGCTATAAAGACGCACATAAAACTGATTAAGCTGAAAGACTATCAAAGTTTTCCTGTTGCTAATTGATCAAAAATAAATACATTTGTGAAATGTTCTATTTGCCTTAGTGTTGTAATGTTTGAATGGAAACGACACCTGTGATGTAGCATTTGAGGTGGCAAAAATTTGCAGTTTCTTTACTAGCAATACTTATTAACTTGACCAGATTGGCCCATGTTTTGTCATCTGTTAGTTGGTCAAATTAATCTGGATTGTTTAATAAAGGCAACAATGGAAATGTCTTCTTTTATCTTATATTACACCCTTTTTTTTTTTTTAGTTCATGAGGCACTTTAAATCCAGATTCACGCTTCAATGTGTTTAAGGTTTTATATTGAACTTAAATGGCATACAGTTAAGTTCTCTGAATTTAAGCATTAGCAAACAGCTCCAATAAATGTTGTTTATTTGTCAAATGCAGTCTCATCAAGCGATGCTGTTTTATCTTTAACCAAGCCAGGTATATCTTTTACTCCTGTCTGCTTTTCTTTTAATATATTTCCAGCCTTTTTTTTTTTTTTTTTGTATTTATTCCCTTCCTTTCTCCATCTCGCTGTCTCTCCACAGGTAATGGCTGTTAAACAGCGGATCTCTGCTCCTCCGACCTGTCATCATTATACACATTAATGTGGAATCGCCTTAAGGTCCAAACTCGTGCGTGATAACTCATGTCCCGTGCAAATTCCCAGGCAAACACAGTCAATGCAAAAACACATTTCCTGCTGTCGACAGCTACGAAGGCGAGAATCAATCAACCGTTCATCCATTTACACTCTTTGCATACCCTTATGTCAAAGAAAAAAAGGGAAAAAAAAACCAAAAAACAAAACAACAACAAAAAAAAAAAAACGCTCCGAGACTCCTCGGCTCTTCTGAGGCGATTGCTCCGTCGTTCTGAAGAATCCATCAAGCCGCGTTTGATTGATAAGTCTGTCTGCGCTCACAGCGGTACGGCTACAGCAAATGGGGTGGCAAAGCGCGAGCTGACATAATGCAAGTCTGCGCAAGTTTTTGGAGACAGACTGGGAACGATCATGGGGGGTAAAAGTTTGATGGTACGACATGCTACCAAATAACATGCAGAGCCGAGGCCACGCAAGCTGGCCCCATGTGCAGTGTTTTTTCCACACCGACGCAGACCTACATTAAAGTTGGCTCACAGATTATGTTTTATTCAGCACCTGACACCAATCCCAGTTGCATTCTTTTTTTTTATTTCTTTTGTGATTTTGTTTCAAAAATAGCACAGCTGATTTGAAATACCTGGTTTGAGACTTTAAAGTATAAATAAAACGTCAGAAAAATCTGATTAAAAAGACCGACCCAGTAGGCATCCATTATCACCATAAAACTTTACCAAGATGATCCAAGAAGCTTACAGGCTTTTATTCGGAGTTTGAACACTTGATTTTGATTTTTGTCAGCAAGACACATCTTAATGACCAAGTTCTCTAAAAACGAGGCCATTTTTAGGGCAGTGTAATGGATCTCGCATTAGGGGCCAGCTGCACACAGAGTAACACCCTCCTACTCCCCGTGTGGAGAGTCAACCGCCCCCTCCTGCGTAAAACACATTATTCTTTGGGGGGTATTCTTCTTTGGGGGTGCAAAAATACTCGCACAACCCGTTCAGCCTGTGGGACATGAGGGAAGGAGGTAAACCAAGACGAGGATAAGGGTCCCCCCCCTCCTTCAATCTGAGTCCCTAGGAGGGCCGGCCCAGCACCTGCTAACTCAGGGCAGTGCTCATCAGAAAAGCATTTAGCACACTCGCTAACTCCAGGCCATAATTAGGGTGGGTAATTATTTACAGGCGGCGCTGGGCAGAGCTGGCCTAGCATAAACAAACAGGCGGCTCGGAGTCACACGACAAACATCGTTAGCTCTCCGCTCGTTTTCGCCCAAATGGCAAAAACACTAGCAGCATGTACTCTCGCTCCCTGAGAGAAGAGGGGGAAAAAAACTTCTGGTCTAAAAAAGCTGTCGATCGCTTCCCAAACACATTTTGGAGAAGCACAACTATTGTAACATCTGCACTCACACACACACACTCACACACACACACACACACACACACACACACACACACACACACACACTCATGAATATGATAACGTGTGAAATGACAGATTTATTTGTGTGTGGCTCCAGGCTTTTATCTCTGGCACAGTTCATCAACTCCTCAGCACGAGGACTGCTAACCAACGTAGCGTCTGCACATGCTAATTACTGGACCATGGTTAGCTAGAAAAACCGCACAATCTCTCCCAAACTACGATATCGATCATTTCCTTTTGGCTTCTTTTACTACATTTATCTTGTGCATCATAAATATAGATGCCAAGCTGCACATAAATGCTTATACGATGTTTTTTTGTTTTGTTTTGTTTTTAACATGTTGCCAGTCAGATCTCATGCTAGTGTGTGTAGTGTAAAACAAAAAGGTAAATTTAGTTGATGTCCCTGAATGTGTTAGCATAAAAAGGTCATTGTGACCAAAATGTAACAGACTTTTATAATTATTAAATAATGTCTTCTCTTCCGCCATGTTAACATTGAATAGTTTTAGGACTAAATGTTATTTTCTTTATTAAAAAATAACCCTGTTTTTTTCTTTCTCCTGACAGAAAATATCACTGTGTACAGAGTGAATGTAAACAGTGCACGTCGTGCTAAGACTGAAGCGGCGTCAGCGCCCCAGTTCACAAACGACACGTGCTAGTAGTTGTCAGAAGTGAGTGGCATGTCAGACCACGATTAATCTAAACAATCTTCTGTATGGATGTTTCAGTTGTTTGGTGGAGAATGGGAGGCTAATTCAAACAGAATGTGTAACGCTGTTTACTAAGCAGTGTCTCTTGTGTGTATTTAATTGCACCAGCAGCGAGAAAGATGGAGAAAGTGAAGGAAGGAGAAAGAACGCGAGAGCTCCAGATGGCTCTGAAGCTCTGCTGAGAACTCTGTGGAATTTTTTTTTTCTCCCTGAAGTTTTAATTAGCCTCGAGAACATTTAAGGGGAAAGTCCTCTTAAACTTGCAAGTGTTCTGCCATGATTGAATGGTGTTTACTTTTGGTAAATATTAGTACCTACTTAAGCTATACAGGCGCATACAATGAACTAATTGTTCGCATTCGATTCTGAAGGTACTATAGCCTTGAACTGAGGACATATATTTAATCGCAAACAACACTAAATCTTTGACTGACGTTTGTCCTTGTAGGAAGAAGATAATCTGGTGGAATTTGTGAATAATGTTTAGGATACAAATCAAAACAGTCACATTGTGGGTTTAATGACATTTATCACTCATTCACCCTTAATAACAACCGAGTAACCGTAGATTTAATAGCCTTACTCTCCTTTCACCGATAAACCCCTATGGCAAAACAATTTTTCTGCAAAAATCACCCGAAGCCATATGGTGTATAAAAAAAAAAAGAAATCTTTGAGATGGTGTCAAACGTGACAATATTACAGTCATCAGATTGTACATTTGAGAAAATCTTAAACGTGTATATGCGTGTCCAGATTTGCATTCTTCATTCCCATAAGTACATATGTAGGAAAGGTCTATTAGTTTCACTGTAGTTACTGAATTATTCATAGTCGTTAATATGCTGTAAGATGAATAACTGAATAATAAACAGGGAGTTTAAGTTAATAGTGGAAGAAATATAAACAGTTTATAATACTGAAGGGGGGAAAAATATTTTTTTTAACAAATTGGATCCAGATCATTTCTTTCCTGCCTCATTTTTTGAACAAAACAGTCTGCTACATAATTTGGTAGTAATGCAGCTATACAAAAAAAACCCCACAACAACTCAATGAGCAATTTATTAACAGAGTTAGATCCTTCTAAAGCGTTTGTTGAACCCAAACACCGATACCATGAGTCATCATGTCTTTGTACTTTTTCCTGTCGATCCTGTTCATCTGTACGCACGCACACGCACACACACGCACACATACACACACTCGGTCAGGCTATCACATACTAATTGAAACAAGTTTATTTTGTCCTCTACAAAGCGTTTAAGGCCCTTATCCTAAACGCCGTGGCCGTGTCTTTGTTCTCTTCTCAAACACAATTAGAAGATAATATATAAATATATACATACTGCAAATGACATGCATATAACAGCTTCATTTGAAGCCTGCGCAGGTCATTAGTAACCCAACAGGGCGCTGCAGAGCCGCCGGTCCCTCTCAGCCTGCCCGACCAGTGGAGATTTATTTGATATTAACTCCCTAATGGCTTAACTCCTTTTCTGGTAAAATATGCACCGAAGTCCGTGGCTAACACCGCCGTTCAGCTGAATGCTTATTTATTCACTAAACGAGGATCTAATGTTCAATGTTCCTTGGACACCAAGGTAGTGCCGGGGGAGGTCGGGTTTCCCCCTACAGCTATATACATCATTTATTTTACACATAGCCTCGCGTATCGCACACTGGGCAGCAAGGGCAACGGGAAAAACGACTTTTTATGAAAATCCGAGGCAGTGAGTCGGCGAGTGCATTAAGAGTTTCGGCGCAGGGTGAGCTGTGAGCCGGAGCCATCCGAGAGGCCATTGAGGAGATCGTCTTGCCGGCTCCGGTACTTGACGCCTTATAGCCAGGGAGAGAGCGTTGCAATGGCGCAGGGGGTTTGGAGATTTCGAACTCTCAGCCCGAGCATTTTATTATTATTATTATTTTTCTGTTTTATCTGTTGTTTTCATCAGCATGTGCTCGATATTCTGGCGGCAAGAAAACTTGGAAAACATTGGCGAGCATTAAAGCAAACATAACCTATTAATCACGCATTCCGATCCTTTATTTGGCTGCTGTTGGGTAATGCTGAGAGCAGTGAAAAGCATTAAGACACCAGGAAGATTTGATGATGGACAAATCTGGGTCATCTAAGTAAAATGCGGTTAGTGGTGCAGTAGCCACTTGGCAAATAGATATTTGCCATTTCTTCTGCCCTTAAATTGTTTGGTTACAAAGCTATAGCAATACAACTCGGGAACACTGTGACTCTTATGTGCCTTAAATGACTGTTTTGGGGAAAAATGTATAGAGTATGTTAAAACATGCCCCCTTGATTGTATCACTTTGGCGACAAGGAAAAGCATTTTGGTACCTTTTTAGGAGTGAAAAAAGGGGAAAACGGAAATATATGTATATATACATTTATTATGAACACTAGCAAAATCAATAAATTGCTTCTGTTTCTGAATTTGTTCTTCTTTTGTCTTTAACATTCATTTACACAATTTTACATTTACCCCCAAATGTAGCCGATCACTCAAAACATGTTGTTTGTTAGACTTTTGCTTCTTCAGTGTTGCCTTTGAGCTATGAACCTGATTTGTCTAACACATAATGTAAGCATTCACTCAATGTATGTCACATAAAATCTTTTCTGTAGCCCTAAATCACCTCTTTTTAAATCAATTAGGTTTTACTGTATGACTTAATGTAATTAATTCACAAAGGTCAAAATCAATTATTAAAAGGACAGCCCTCGTGGACAACCAAATCTTTTCTTTTGTTCACTTGACAACTATAACCCAGTTTCTCTGTGAGCTTGTGTACACTGTAGCTGACAGGACCGGAACGTAACATGGACTCCAGTCTCAGGTTTTTATGTGTAGTGTGTTTTGATATGCCTTTCTGCTTGCTATAGATATCAAGAGTAATTGTTTAGGACACAGAGTGAAAATATAATTTGTCTAAAACTCAAAAAAAAAAATGTTGATGTGCTAATTTAAGAACCTTTGGAAGAGGTAGATCTTTATACATTGTTGCTGTTGGACATCAAGTGGAGTTTTGTTCCACCACCTCATTGCCAGAACAGAGAAGGGTCTGCAAGCATGTCCTCTTTGTACCCTAAGAGATAGCTAAAGGTGAAACTATTCAAGCATTGGTTGATGGTCGGAGGGAGTTTTGGTTTTGTAGGTAAGCATCAGTGCCTACAAGCAATCTGAGGCAGGCAGCTAATGGAAGCCAACTCTAAGAAGGTTAAAAGTCTTTTTTGACTTCTTTCATCAGCAAGGCCTTTAGAAGTATCTGGTTAATAGTTTTTCCTTTGTTAATATCTTTCTGGCACCAACAAAGTCATTACGACCACACAGGAAGTTTTTGACCTGATTTTTAATCATCCTGCTGCCTTATGACTGGTCAATTGGATAACAGCATGAAGACTCATGTTTGCAAGTGTCCCTAATAAAGTGTCCAGTAAGTCTCCATTATATTTTAAAAGAATCATGATATCATGATATCGGACAATTACGACTTGTCATGTGGGATGTCAACAGATTCTGGTTATAACACACAGAGCGTAAATGTTCATGCTGCACTCGCTGGACATGTTCAGAGTCACTCTGCAGGGTCTATGATAATATGATGATGTTAGGGATGGAGTAAGTGAAGAGATCAAGAGTGAGAGGGAGAGAGAGAGAGAGAGAGATACGGTACATAAGATGCAACTGTAGAGAATGAGTTGTAGTAGATAAGGGCTACTGGTGCCCCTTAGGGGCGATTGGGGGGGGTGGTAATGGGGAGAGACAGACTGGAACTCAGCCAACTGCACGATTCACTAAGCTCCCACCAGGGGAGGGAAAAGAAAAGAGAGACCGGGTGTGTATGTGTGCGTCTGTGTGTGAGGCAGAAAGAGTCTAAATCTCTTTCTCTGTGTATATGTGTGTGTTCACGCAAATGTGTGTCGTTTCATGTTTTTGTATATTGTTGGGGACCAAATGTCCCCACATGATTAAAAATATCTGACAGCATGTCCCCATAAAATCTTGTGGACACAGTGAGGATTTTTCTGCATGTCCCCATGTCCCCATGACCCCAAAACCCTAAAAGGTTTCCTTTTGGTTAAATGTCAAAGGTTGGGGTTTTATTTCAGTGTGGTATAGCATTGATTATCTGTATTAATAATTTTGTCAATGGAAGGTCCTCATTAGGACGCATAAGAACAGTGAGCCAGGGGTATGTGTGTGTGTGTGTGTGTGTGTGTGTGTGTGTGTGTGTGTAGGTGTTGAATCAAAAGTCCAAATAAAGTGCATGCATTTGATAAAATACTGTTTATGAATGGATATTTGGATATAAACATGACTTTGTGTGTGCACGTTTCTGTTTTTATATATGTATGTGTTAACAGTAAAAATCTCTTTCTGTGTGTGTGTGTGTGTGTGTGTGTGTGTGTGTGTGTGTGTGTGTGTGTGTGTGTGTGTGTGTGTGTGTGTGTGTGGTTTTGTTTGAGTGGCTCGGTGCTGACAGGTAGAGATGAATGAATGTGTTTGTCTGCTATAAACACATAGACCAGGGGGCACACAAGGGATGGACTCGGCTGTGAAAAACCTACAGCTGTCCACCAGCATCATATTCCCTGCTGCATGAAGCGAATTTCACCATGAGATATTTATACACGATTTTATAGGCACTTGTATTGGTGTTTTTTTTTTACAACAGGAATCATATTGTTTCTGCCAATTAGGAGAAATTATCACATTGTGAGAGGTAAAAAGACAACTGTATATGAATGAAATGTAAGAAAGAAAAGCAACTAAGGGAGTAATCAGCAGCATATTTTGCACACATAATCAAAATAATTGCATCTAATCATGAGTGAATATCACTTAAATGTGGCTTCTGTTGACCTCATAATTGCAACCTATTTTCATGCAATTTCGAGTTTTTTAATCTCATGACTGTGATTTAATATCACTAAATTGTGATTTTCTTATGTTCTGCATTATTTCACGCAACTTTGACTTCTTCTGGGAATTGTGAAATAATATCACTCGAATCTTTTATCTTGTAAATGCTCCTTTTTTTTAAATCTTATTTATCTCATTATCTCACGTATCTAATTTCGAGGCTTTTCATTATCAACTTTGACTTCTTAATCTCACAATTTTCGCTCGACTGTGACCTTCTTCTATTTTGTAAAAAAAAATTAAAATTTCACACAACTTTGACTTTTTTTGAGTTAATGTCACTTAATAGCAATATAACTGAATCTAAAGTGTTCTTTCCAGTAGGTGCTGAATAGGATCTAGCATGCGGTGATGATGTGGTTGGGTTAGGAAAAAGGGAATAAATTAATAAGCGCAAAAACTCGGCATGATAGAAAGCACAAGTTAATATAATGCAGATTTTTCTCGGAATTTTGAGATAACTCATAATATTCTTCAAAAATGTAGTTTTTGGTCCAGTTATTACAATCAGTGTTGATAGTAAAAGTTTCGAAGTGATATGTAAAAAAAAAAAAAAAAAAAAAAAAAAAATATGGCTTTCAAAATCGATGGAAGATTTCTGGTCATCTAGCAGGAAGTTGAACCCTGACCATGTTCAGCCATGTCCTTGTGGAGGTATAAAGTGATCCCGATGTCAATCAGGATCGATAAATCATGGAGTGGCTGTGAACTCCATTTCAAAACAGGACCACTCTAATTGATTTTAATGCCTTGTGATCACTTACCGAGGGCTCTCTGCCATTATTTCTGTCTCTCTGTCTCTCTGATTGCGGCTTTTTCTTCACGTCCTGTTCCAGAATGAAAGCTGCAGTCTTTTGCCCAGAGCTGCAAAAATAATTATTAGCATCTTTGGAACAAACAGACGAACGCCCCCCCTACACACAACCACCCACACACACACACACACACACACACACACACACACACACACACACACACACACACACACACACGCACTTCGCCTTGCGGCCCCAGAACAGACCCCCCTCCTCGCACGCTCATCTCCCACTTTCCTTTTTTGCCACGTTCAGCCCTTTAATTTATGCAAAATTAATTGATATATCTTTTATAATTGATGTGCTGTAAAATTAACGAGTAATTTATGTAATTAGTCCATTAAGGATAATTCCAAGCATATGCTCGACATGCCCAGAAGGTGCGCTTTACAAGTAGTTATTTGTCCAGGAGTTGAATGGGGAAAAAGAGAGATAGGGAAAGAGAGAGAGGGAAAGAAAGAAAGGGAGGAAAGAATCCGTCTAATTAATTTCTTTATGCGTATCAGCAGCGTGGCGTCTACTTAACACGGCGCTTTGTGGGGAAGAAGGTTTAATATTGATCTAAAAAACAAAAAATAAATAAATAAAACAACAACAAGAAGAACATCACACAGGCACGGGCCCTCCACTTCTTTGCCGGGCCTCACCGTGACAAATGAACACCACCACACAAACCAGTGATGGGCCTCCTTTACACACACTCCTTCACACACTTTCCTCGTCCTGTCTATCGTGGGACACGTCTTGCGGCGACAAAAAAATAAAAAAAGAATCACGTTCACTGAAGAAATAATTACTTGGAGCCCACAGTATTAAGCATGTCACTCTCACACTCCCACGACATATTACAGGAGTTGTTCAGGGAGACATCACATGCACAGTAATTCCCTACTCACCTCCAAGCCATATGTTTGGTGTCCATGTGCTGCTGCTTGGTTTTGCACTGGTAGCCAACAATTAATGGAAAACCACGACTACCAGTTTGGGGAAACACTACAATTAGCTGCACAACCAGAAATAAACAAGGCATTTTATTTAAATCATAAATATTTTTATTCAAAAATAAATGTTTGTGTTTCAGAATGGCCTTATATGCATCTTAATATATAAATTGCAAATGTGCATTTATTTATAAAATAAAAATAAAACTACAGGGTCTGAAATTGACAGTGGGGAAGCGGGAATGTAGTAGCTCAGTGGTTAGGACTGTGAAATTCCGATTGGAAGGTCATGACTTTAAATCCCAGCACCACCAGGCTGCTATCATTACTGGGCCCTTGAGCAAGATGATTAACTGCTCAGATTTATAACAAAAAGTGAGATAATTGTTATGACTCTGGTTTCCTGTTGGTTCACAGGTTTTAAAACACGTCTGAAAAACCTGTGCAGTGTGGACCAAATGGTCCAAATTTACCCTGTGTGTGTGTGTTGGTGTGTGTGTGTATATGTATGTTTGTGTAGTGTCTTGTGATGGACTGGCATCCAACATCTATTCCAATGCCATGACCAGATATTTGAGATTTTTAAGGGCATCAGTGAAATGCCATAAATGTAAATGTAAATGTAAATAGGCGCTGAACTATGTGGTGTTCCTCTGGGATTTCAGTTTTTTTACACCTTCTAAAGACATGGTGCATTACCTACTCTAAATTTACCCCAAGTGGAAAGTGTTTATGTGTGTTGTGCCTTGTGATGGACTGGCATTCCAATCCTGGATGTAATCCACAAAAGTTTCTACAACCACTACAACCCTGACCAGGATAATGCGATTAATGAATGAATGAATGAATTAATTAATACAAGTCTATTACAAATGACACAACCTGATATAAAATATCAGCTTTTCATGTTGGTGGTCAGGCTAATTAATGGTGGGGTTTCTACCGCATCTCTTGGTTTGCATTGTTAATATCACAGCTCCAGGTAATGAAAGTAGACACTTTAAAACAAACTACATGAGGACATTCAGCCTGTTTTGGACAATGAAATAAATTTAAGGTTGCAATCGTGCTGCCAATAATTATGCAGGTGTTTTATGAACTTTACTAAGCCAAAATGTAGCATTTTTTACATCATAGTTACTAAACATTTACAGTAGGCTTTTCAGGAAAAAGATATGAGTGCTATCACTATCAGTGTAGAATGGAGATTTATTTTGACCAAACGTGTAACTACACTTTGTGACCATTTACATTGATGTACACACAGAGCCTCAGATATTGTGATATTTATTGTGTAATATTGCAGTATTTATTCTGGGAAATTATGTTAGCAAAGATAATTTGCTAATCACATCAAGGATTCTCTGAAAGCTTAGAGATGTTCTAACTATAATACTGATGAGAACAGTATACTTTTTATACTTTTTTATTCAGACCAGGCCGCTTGTGTAATTTATCACCATTAAGGCAGTATGATGGTTTAACACTCGGTGTCCACAATTTATTCGTTTGCCCATGTACACATCACCTGGGTCCTTTTTATAGTATGGTTCACATTTATCAGTTATATTCTAAACTCAATCATCTCACTGGTGGAATCCTGCAAATCTGAAATAGATGCAACATCATTTGTTACAGTAAAAATATATACATTATGCATTAACGTGATTTGGTACATCTTCGGTCTGATGTGAATGTTCAGCAAGTAAAGGTTGCTGTAATGTTCACCCCAAACTGATAATAAACTAAAGCTTTTTTTTTTTTTTTTTGCTTCGGATGTGATTTTCTAACGTTTGTCCCTTTTATATGCAACATTTTCCCGAAAATGTGAATTAAATGTATATGTTTAATAGTGAAACCACTATAAAATGAGTGAATTATAACTACACTATATTATCATGTAAAACTTCAAAAGTACAAGATGCTCCTTTCTATGTAAAAAAAAACAAACAAAAAAAAAAACATTAAAAGGTACAAAAATGTGTACTCATGATGGCACTATGGCAGAGGTAATTGGTATTGTTTTCTAGATGTACTTTCATATTTTCAGTTGATAGTTTTTTTCTTTTTTTTTTATAGTTTTTATGTAACACAATAGTGTGTATATAAGGAATGCACACTTAGAAATAAAGGGTATATTGTCTTCCAAATACTGTATTTCTGACAGTATACATTCCTGGGCTACTGTAAATGAGAAAGGCCCAACTTTTAACATTAAACCATTGGACGGGAAATAAATTTATGAAAAATAGATCAAATTAAGAATAAGTATGGAATAATCTTTGATTTCTTTAAATGTTAAAGCCTGTGGGTAAAACCTGTGGCCAGCTTTTTACAATGCCATTTTTCATCCCAAGCCTATGTCTTATAGTTGATGAGGAGTTGGAAAATGTTCTTGATTAGTCATGTGTCAAATTTTACATCAAACCTTTGAATCATTATAATGATTTGAGTTTTTTATTGATTTTTTTTTGCATACAAGAAGACAAAGCGAATTTCCCTGTTTTTCCTGTTACTCCCCAAAAAGCAAAAGTTAAAGGATGGCACATGAGCTCTCTCCTAATTATTGCGCATTTTCTGACCAGTGATTTGTTGAGTTGATAAAGCATAAAAACTTTTTAACATAGTTCCTTTTTTGTTGCTGTTTCCCAGGAATGAAAACTCTAGATTTTTTTAGTTTATAGAGAAAGAAATTAATTCAAAATAAATTCACTATCAGGTCTTGAGTAAAAAGAGGTAACAGATTTTTGTAATAAACTTAAAAATGTTATAGTATATAAGGCTTGAGGTTAGACAGGTGCGGGGGTCTGTGAGTCTGTAGTTCATATGCATCTTCTGGCTGGAAGATGTTGACAGTAGGTAGTTGATCTCGTTAGGGCACTTGTTCACTGATGACCCTTTAATCTCATGAAGGACTCCAACACTTTCAGGAGCGTAATGAGACAGATCCGCTGCAATTTATTTACGCCACTTTGAATATTCATCTCCTAATCAAAGGCGTTTAATTCGAGCCCCATCGCTTGGACTCCTCTCTCAGGAAAGGTGAACCACGGAAGGCCTAATTAATGTAATGTATTCCCCGACCCGCGGGGACGCGCCGCGGAGGTCCGAATTTCACGCACCGGCTCTTTTATTATGCTGTTTACTAAAATCAGCCTGGGCTCAAAAGACTGTTCATATTGTTTTTACAATATATGAGGCTTGTAATAAGCACAGTTTTATTTTTTCTTATACTTTTAATAATTTTTATTTCAGTGCATTAATAAATAAACGAAGCCGCGGACGCGCGCGACTGCCACGTGCTTGTGTCTTTTGATGTATTTTTTTTTTTCTCAAATAATCCATTATGATCCAGTGATGTACAAAAAATAAAAGCATTTCATTCCAACTGTGATTTTTAATGCCTTTATAAGGGCTTCTGTATAAAAACTGACAATAACTTTCTTTTCACTGGCATACCTGAGATCTAATGTCGGATCTGATTAACTGTGAATAATATCACACACTCTTATTATTATTATTATTATTATTATTATTATTATTATTATTATTATTATTATTATTATTAGTTTTTTTCTATTTTAAAAACATTGCTTTTATGTCTCTGTTATTACGTCACACTTGGATGTTACGCTTAATATTAATCTATAATGAGATGTCAATAAAAGAAAAAGAAATTAACACGATTTCAGAATCCCCCCAATTGGACCAGACAGCTCACATAGTTACTACATATTATTTTATTATTATTTATTTATTAGAATTTATTTTAATTAGTAATAGTATTATTTATTTTTCTAAGAACATACCCTGGCAATATTATGCTGTGCATATTTCAAGTTTTAATCTTGTATACTATAATATGTTTAAAAAAACAACAACAATAACAACAAAAACAACAACAAAAAAGCGCTGTTCTTCACGCCTTGATTTAACCCGAAGCGCATTAACATTATTAGACTCGTGATTTGCCTGCGCTTTTTAATAACGCCCTCTGATTGGCACGCATGAAGATGCCTATAAGTGCATATAAATTTGGTTCCTCCCTCTGTATTTTCCCCCCTCCCTCCTTGACTCTTAGAGGGTCGGAACCTCCAATATTTTTACGAAAAGGGTCGTGGAGAGACGAGCGCATAAAAAGTCAGGTTGTGGTGATGCTGCAGCTCCGGTCAACTGGCACGCTGGCACAGAGGCTGGCACAGAGGACGCATGAACCCATGGTGCATGAGGTAACTTTTACAAATGTTTCAGATAGGCACCGCGTGCATCATTTTTCCCCTAGCTTGTAAATTAGTCTGATGGTTATTTTATTTTATTTTTGATTTCTATTTTCCACATTGGTTGATCTGATTAACTGAAAAAAAAATCAAAAGGAAAGAAGAGCAATAAATAGTTTAGACATAGACACTCCGGACCTGATGATGGATGTCTGTTTTTTTCAACGGGAAAATTTCTCAGAATAGAGAACAACCTAAGTCAGTGAATCTTCTTAGTTCAGACATTCTGCATTAAAAAAAACCCGTCACAAGATCACTCAAAGCCATGCCTCGTCCAGGCAAGAACTCCTACAGCGACCAGAAACCTCCTTACTCGTACATCTCTTTGACCGCCATGGCCATACAGAATTCTTCAGAGAAGATGCTCCCCCTGAGCGACATCTACAAATTCATTATGGACCGCTTCCCATACTACCGAGAGAACACGCAGCGCTGGCAGAACTCGCTCCGTCACAACCTCTCCTTTAACGACTGCTTCATCAAGATCCCACGCCGCCCCGACCAGCCTGGCAAGGGCAGTTTCTGGGCACTGCACCCGGACTGTGGTGACATGTTTGAGAACGGCAGCTTTCTTCGTCGCCGCAAGCGCTTCAAGGTCCTCCGTATGGAGCATGCCGCCTGCAAGAGTGCACCCATCCTTCACCCATACCACCCTCATGCCCAGCATAATCACACACATCATGCGCACCCGCACGCGAACAAGCTCAGTATGGGGCACCCTGACTACCTGGGCAGCGTTGGGCGATTGTCTCACTTCCAGAGCTACGCATTGGGGGGTGGCCAGAGTGGAGGCTTTAAACACCCGTTTGCAATTGAGAGCCTAATCGGCAGAGACTACAAGGGGGTGATGGCGAGTGGGCTGCCCATTGCCTCTGTCATGCATCACCTGGGCTACTCTGTGCCCAGCATGGTCAACTCTGTGTGGCCGCATGTAGGTGTGCTCTCCGAATCAACCCCTGTCTCATCCGAGTACCCTCCTTTTGGGGTGGCAGTCAAAGGGCTGTACCACCACACAGGAAGCTCTAACATGCCTGCTGTGCCTGTTCCCATTAAGCCCACACCGACACTGGGTGCTGTGCCGTCTTTGACAGGCCTGGCACCAGGGACGGTTCAGCTTTGCAGCCGGCTAGACAGAGAAGCCACAGATCTGATGGAGGACAAAACCGGAGCTCTTCATCTATCTCTGCTGCAGTCGTGAAGAGACAGACATAGTAAGAGTGTCAGGATGCGAGGGTACGTACTGCCGCATGCATTGGACAATATTCCATACCACTAACCACAAGAGACTCATAACGGTCAAATGGATTTTTACATTTTTTTCTTTCTTTCTTTCTTTCTTTCTTTCTTTCTTTCTTTCTTTCTTTCTTTCTTTCTTTCTTTCTTTCTTTCTTTCTTTCTTTCTTTCTTTCTTTCTTTTTTTATTGTGAACTTAGATGCTTTTAGGTACTGTATTATGTTTATTTTTCTCTCTCCTGTATAAAATGCATACAATTTCATTTGCGTATTGCACTTCTCTTGCAAAAAAAAAACTTAGGTAGGCTGTTTGCAGCTGTAGACTCTTTATGTGTAGTAACAATCATGCTCATAAAACAGGACAAAACTTTGTCAGGGTTTACTGAGAATTTTTTATATATAATTTATAAATAGAAGAAGCCTGATTTTAGGCTGTCCATCTTGACTCTGTGTTTCCTTCGACCCCCTGTTGAGTGTAAAAAAAAAAAGTCTTTTGTATTCTGTAAATTTGTGCTACAAAAATGTATAAAGTAAAATCAATTTAACACATATTGAATAATATTTGTACACATTATAGCATGCCTGGCATGCATGATTGCCTTTGTAAAGACTCTCTTCTGGAATGCACTGTGTTGGGAAGAAATGCTGTCATTTAAAATGAACCCAAAGTCAAAATGTGAATTTGCTGATTAAAAAAAAAGAAAGATGTTCAAAATATCCTATGTACAGAAATGTTCACTGTTATGATGTACTTACAAAACATGTGAGGATAATTTTTAATGAGGTAGAGGAAATATGGGTTTCTTCCTACAAACAGCCTTAATTCCACAGCTAAACTGAAATGCCATTATATATGGGGAATGGTATATTTGTATATTTAATGAATTATTGTGGTGAAACTGGAATAGATAACGAACTCAAATAAGAGGCTTTAAGGATATCATTATTCTTCTGAAATATTTATAATTACACCTTTTTTTCTAAAATAAATATAATTTGATTTAATCTTGACTCCTTTCCATTTTTTCCTGCATGCACTCCACAATCTCAGTTCACTTACTCTTCATTTTAGTGTACTGAAAACATACGCTCTCAAATCAGAAAACAAAGCAGAATGAATATCCTAGAATTGCTGTGCATGTTTTTAAAATTTTTTTTTTTTTTAATTAAAGAGATGGATTTTTGTATCATTGAATGAAAAGTAAAATAATACCTCCCTGAAGATTTCAAAGGAAAATCTCAGGTCTGTCTTTTGTTTTAATATGTTGTATAGTTCTTTATGCACATATTAATATTTCATTTCATTTTATATAACAACCTAAATAATTAGTAGTGTTCATTTCGGCTCTGCTTAAAACCTGTTGCTTTTAATTTTATTAAAATATTCTTTTGTTTTTGTTCTTATAAAGAAATTGCTTAATTGTCCAACGAGCTTAAACACTAAATATGATCTCTTTCTCGTCACCAGTACTTAACAGAATAGTCAGAGTGATTTGTATTAGCAGGTTCTTTCCTCCAATGCAAGTGAGGCAGAATCCCAATCAAGAGAAGAGATTCGGAGCTGACGGTGACAGAAATGCGGCAAGATTTTTCCTATTAGACTACAAACAAGTGCAAGGCACTAATGGAACGTCGTTGCACCATTAAAAAATATGAAGCATAAACAAGGTATTCATATCAACTAGGGCTATAAACATTTAACAGTGGCTTCATAACATGATTCATCCTTTTCTGTTGATCCTTTCGATGAGATTTAATCCATCTTAAACCTAAAACAGCCCAGTACCATGATTTCCCTACACAAAAACTTCTTAAATGACTGTAAATCAGTCATAAAAGACACTGCAATGGAGTAGGCCTACTTCGAATAATGCTAATAAAAACACATAGCCTAGCGTGCCAATATTAACTGGGTTTATTATGAAAATCCAGCCTAATGATTTACTTCATTCTATTATTACAAGGAAATACAGTGTATTTCTGTCTATTTAACGAGCTAATCTTGAGCTGGGTGTTCTAACTTTCAGACTAGCATGTTTTCTTTTCAAGCAAATGACCAGCTAGTGAGCTTCCCTGTGTTTTGCCTACAGTGTAGCACTAACTCGATTGAATACAGTTCAGTTTCAAGTGTTTTATTCTTGCACATTTGTAAATGATGATTGCAGACAGGACTCATTTCATGAAAATTGAAATGAAAACTCACTTGTCACGGGTTGATAGGATTTGATTTAACGTGCTCTTTTGAAACTGTTCAAACGGACCAGGTGTAACTGGTAACTAATCTGGGGAAGTCATGGACTTTATTCGATAAAAGAGCTCACTCAAATGTTAATATAAAACTTAACCTTTTACCATTGAGATTTTTTCATATGAACCCCCCAACAATACAACGTATTTCTGCAAAGATTAGTTATAAGCATAAATACACATGAAACTGGCTTGTATTGTAAACACATCAATACAATCTTCATTGTAGGAGATTTACACAGATATTCACACGTTTTAATTTAGTAAAATTCTGGCTAGATTTATGTGTAAGAAAAACAGTATTCATCAGCAGCACTTAGCCAAGGTAATACATACAGCAGTTAAAGAGACAACTTGCTTTAAAGATCACAAGACTACTTGTGTGTATGGAAAAGAGTTTGTGTGTGTGTGTGTGTGTGTGTGTGTGTGTGTGTGTGTGTGTGTGTGCATGCCCACTAGCTAGTTTGATGACTGCTGGTAAGGACTCAGGACCACAAGGTTGAGCACCTCTATGACTTCAAAAGCCGCTGTTGGATAAAGTCGTTTTGTTTCCTTCGTCTTGACATAATTTTAGCTTTGAAGTTCACAAGCTGGTCCTCTTCAGTGCACAAAAGCTGCCAGTCTGGAAGCCATTGAGAGTGTGACTGTTTAGCATGGCAAAGGTGCTCTTGTACACCTACACGCACACCCTCATACACACACACACACACACACACACACACACACACACACACACACACACACACACACACACACACACACACACAGGCTCACACCAGTAGTGTATCGAACCTGTCCGCTGAACAAATAATTTAGATGCACAAGTGGCCGAGTGAGGTGAAAACTACACCCACACTGTCCAGCTTAGTCAGTAGTGAGGATTGAGAATATCTATCTATCTATCTATCTATCTATCTATCTATCTATCTATCTATCTATCTATCTATCTATCTATCTATCTATCTATCTATCTATCTATCTATCTATCTATCTATCTATCTATCTATCTATCTATCTATCTATCTATCCTCAGCATGTTCAAACTTGATATCCACCTGAACCACTGTATAAAAAAATCTATATATATATTATATTTAATTAAATACCTAATGTATGTAGCAGAACAAACATCTTTTTCTTTTTTTATCTTTTTTGGAACATTTGTTTAAATTGCCAAAGTATTATGACTCGTCTGTGTCGATGATCAGCCCAAGAAACATTTCTCCATTCCCTGTTTTTGCATATCAAATCTTTTTAATATTAATGATGTAAAAACAGCGATGAACGGATATAAGGTCATGGTGAAGTTGGTGCTTGGACGACTGTCGTCAGGATGAATTGGATATGAGATATTATTTTTAATTACGCCGACTTCGAAGGGGCGGAGGTGACACAATCGACGCGCTTGCCTTAATGATCAGAAAGACCCTTCATTCGTAATGAGCAGCTTAATTCATTAGGTTCCTCGTCGTCTCTAACAGTGCAGCAACTTAGTACAGCATTATATTCCGGCAGCCAGGCAGTAAATTTGGTGCAGATTGGTTAATATTGCGACAGATATTATCTTAATTGCTTAAAACACATAATTGCACTGATAGATTCATTGTTTAATTCGACTGCTTTCAGAAATTAGATTTACGCCCAGGGTTAAAGCTGTGATCGGAGATCCGGATGTAGTGATGTGGTACGGCCCGGAACCGTAAACCAATACTTAGCTCATTTTTGTATTGCAGTGAACTTGATAATATTAACACACTTTGTAGAGAAAACCAGTAAAAAACAACTGATGAAAGTCCTTGCTGTTGTGCAATTCAACTGTTTTAATCAATATGTTCGAATGTAGTATATAATTAAGCTTTTATATTCTTGAGAAAAATTTTTTTTTTAATATGATCTGAACATTCTAGAGCATGAGGACAGTTGCTTTTTTTTAGCTAATCTCAAATATATTATTACATAATTTTTCCACTTGGGAATTTCTGAGGTCTTTATTTCATTTTATTTCACAATTTGTTAAACCATTGCTTTGGAAAATATATGGTCTTACATTACAATGGAGCTGTAATTTTCATAGTATTACCACATGATATGGGGAGAGAACTCTTTGTTGTCCAAACCAGGATTGCTGAACATAGTGTGGGATTGAAATATTGCTGTGTTAAAATAAGCATTTATGAAAGATTCCTGACAAATTGCACATGAAAAACATCTTGCCTTCTCTTGTCTGCAGAATCCTCTTCATCCTCTGAATTGACATATTTATGGGTGTGTACATGCATATGTATAGGTCTGGTCACATTCCAGTTCATTGTCAGACTCTGATGAATCTGTGCCTACTTTATCCTCAGATGACTGTTTTTGGCTGACCGGAGTGGAACTCAATGTGGTATTCTGTACTTGTAGCCCATCTGCATTCATGGTTCAGCATATTGAGCATTTTGAGATGCTTTTCTCCTCACCACAGTAGTAAAAAGTGGTTATTTAAATTAGCAAATCTTTCCATTTAGCTCTTTTTTTTTTTTTTTTACCTTTCTCAGCAACTATTACTGATGTAGGGTGAGGAGGCCTGGGTTTCAGAAGGTCACTTTGCAGTTCACTCAAGATCTTTCACTACAACCTATGTAAACCATATGTTCATGGTGAAAGTACCATTGGGTTATTCATGTACAACAACTATTACATTTACTGCCAGCAGCTGGTAGATCTCAGCAAAGGCTCTTGGAAATCTCCTCTCATTGGTAAGCTTCATTCCTGGCCTTGTCTTTTCTGCCTGCTCACTTTAACACTGGCTGAGGCAGCACCAAGTAAAAGCTCATCCAGCCTGCATTATCTGTAGGTGACCAAAGGTCATCTGGACAGCTGATGAGATTACAATAATACTTGCTCTTTGCACTCTTGCCTAATGAAATCGTCTGAATTCTGTGCACCAAACAACTTCTACTCGAATGCCATTAATTACAGTTGATTATTAAAAGTCAGGCTACGTCTTGTGATTGCATTTTATGAATAATTAAATGTAAGTAACAAGTCCTGACCAGGGCTTTCTTCAGTGTTTTTGTGTCCTTTTCCTACTTTTAGACGTCCAGTTTAAATTTTAAGAAATGTTTTCATTTCCATTTCTTTATTTTAAGATTGCCTGTAATTGAACTTTGAATGAAAACCACCACATCTACTCTGAATATTTTGGTCATAGTCATTTTATTGATATATGTGTTTGCATACATTTGTTACGTGATCATCTTTCACGGATGCTGGTACTGAGCGTTTGAAGGTGCACACACGACTCATTTTGTGATAATTGCCTATTTGACAGCGGTTAACAGAAAGGTCCCTTGCAGCTTCCTCTGCACATTCATCTCTCCATTAGAGCAAGCACTTGGGGTTTTATTGCACTAATTAAGACAGTCTTTATTCTTGCTCAGTGCTGCCCTCAAACAAACGTGTGCTGCCTCCTGTGGTGTGTGTGTGTGCATAAGTGTTTGTGTGTATGTGTGTGTGTGTGTGTGTGTGTGTGTGTGTGTGTGTGTGTGTGTGTGTGTGTGTGTGTGTGTATATATATACATATATACATATGTGGGTTGATATGAGTGTGAGATGAGAGACACTGTTGATATCCTATATCCCATATTTTATATATCTGTTAATTATGATTGTCTTTCATTAAACAGTGTAGTTCCAGACTCCTCGTTTATTTACTATTAGACTCAACGACTTATAATGATGCCATTTATGAGCACAGAAAGCTCATGCTTGCCCTCTTGTGTCAACCCCTCTGATGTTAAATTTAGTCTAGCTGCAGCAATATGAGATATTTTCTCAAAATGATTTCATAAATAAATATATATAATTTTGCTGATTCGGAACATATCTTTCATTGCAAACAATTATTAATTTGTAATTATCTTTATAAATTTTTGGTTATCCATTTTTGCATGTTTTTTCTATCTACATAGGACACGTCATAATACTAAAAATGTTTTAATGGTCTTCATAACATACAAAATACACATCATTTTTTATGTACACAAACAATCAAATCTGTCATAATCACATAGCATGAACAGTATAATGTGCATAGTCTCTTCAAACACATTGTGACATCATAATATTTCTTCAAAGCTATGCATATGTACATAAACCTTCTAGTTTTTAATGCTTTTCTTTGTTTTACTTAAATGATCACATGACGGGATATGCACACGTTTACATTTTGATACTTCGCAATAAATATTGTATGACCCTTTACAAATAAATACATTAGACATCAGTACAAAAACGCAACATACCTTACACAACAAGAAGAACAAAGTCAATGAAACTATTAATGATATCAATTCTGATTAAAGGTCCTAGGATTATGTATCAGATTAATGTTGCCGTATGTGAAAATTTGCCATGAAAAAAAAATACGGTAATCCCCCGCTTTACCACGGTGCGAGTCTCGGTTTATCGCGGAATTGCATTGCATTTTCCCAGTCTCTTGCTGCTAGCACGATAGACCAAAAAAACTTATAGGGAATTGTTTTTATGGAGTTTTATGTTGAAATAATACATTTATTAATAAAAAAGAACCTTTTAGGGGTTTTGGTTTGGTTTTTTAGTTTATAGCGGGCGGTTTTGGAACGTAACCACCGCGATAAACGGGGGATTACTGTAGACTGTATATGTTATCCTCATCTGTCTTACTTGTAATATATTATGAGCAAAATTTGCTGTATGGAAGAGAACATGCTTACAAATTGGAGGTTAATCATTCATTCATTCATTCATTCGTTCATTCATTTAATACAGGTAGTCGTCGACTTACGACCTATGCAACTTACGATCACAATCGCTAGCCGCGGCGTACGACAGTGCGTTCCAGCTTCCGGCATAATTTCACAGTACTGTACATATAGCCTACTCTACTCTACTTACGACCGGTCTGTCGGTCCCAATCGTGGTTGTAAGTCGACAACTACCTGTATTCAGTTTCAGTAAGCACTTTTACCTGGTCAAGGCCACATGCTGATAAAACACTGGACACATGGTGGAAAAACACTATGGATATGTTTTTTTTTAACCCAATTATAGAATTTGATTGCACACATGCGAGAATATGTTTTTTTAACCCAATCTCAGGATCAGTTTGAGACCGAGAAACTGTGAGTCAGCAATACTAACTCTTGTTTGGTAATTTTTTTTTAAACATTGCATTTTACTCTCAGGTCAAAATGATCCAATTATCAAAATCATGTTATTTACATAGTGATGGAAAGATTTCTAGTAATGCTACTAGAGTGCTAGAAGCTCAGCAAGTGGCTTGACGATAACCCCAAGGACTAAAGCCCTTCTCAGACCAGAGGTCTTCTCCAGCACCTTGACCCTGACTGCAAAGTTCCTCATCCCTTTCTCTTCTCCTTCTGGTTCTGTGAAGAAGAAGTCCTCGTTAAACACGGGGTTGCGGCAATTCCTGATGATAGCGCTGTGCTGCCGCTGCAGCTTGCCTGGACTTAGGCTCAAAGTCAGACCACAGTTCAGTGGTCGGAGGTCACCTGGTTCACGCAGGTCCTCCACGGAGATTATACGAATTCGAATGGTGGATAGCTCCCCATCCACGCTGGCATGAGAGGCCGAGAGATGAATGCATCCCCTGCGTGGGAGGAGTAGGATATGCTCGCTATGGAGGCATTCCTGACAATGCAACATGTCCAAGGTGAATTGAAAAGGTGGAGCTAAGGTTGAAGCAGCAGGTTGAGCAAGATGGCTGTCTCTTGTGAATTTGATTGTGTTTTTAGAGTGCAGTAAATCATCTTTAAGAAAAGATTCTTTCGAAGATAAACGTGTCTCATGTTTGCTCCTGATCGGGAGTGGTGAGTTGTGAGGGGAGGAGTCAGCAGAAGAACTGGTGTCACTCTCCATGCTGCCCACTTTAAGCAGCGTTATAAAAGGCAGATTTGGCCTGTGGGCCACCCTCTCAAGTGTGTAGCTGGACTGTGCAGAGTGAAACAATGATTCCTTGCGCCGAGTGTTTGGACTCTCAAAAAAACCAGACTCGTAATTTTTAAGTGAAAACGGAATTGGCTTTATTTGGCCTCTCGTCACCACCCTGGTGTTGTTGTTTTTATCTGTCTTCAACACTGTAGTGCTTGTGTCAGAATTTGTTTGAAAAACTGGTTGGGTTTTTTTGCAGTTAGCATCAGTTTCACTAAGACAGTGTAAAACGATGCCCTCAACTGCAACTAGAGAGCATCTGCTCAGCCTGGGTGGCAAGAAGAAGTCGGGAATTTTGTCTGGCGTCAGGACATTGCTGTGGAGCTTGTTGAGAAGGTTCGCCTTGGCTGAGATCTCATCTTTGTTTTTACCCACAAGTTGGCTTATCTCCAATGGAAGGCACTCGGCACGCTCTTGGACTTTTCGAAGTATCCACATCCTGTCTACCTACAAAAGAAACAAACAAATTAATGAGATTATAGGAACTAATGAAGTTCATGGAAAGTGAAACATGAAAAAAATCATGCCACATGAACTTGAACATTTAGAATGAACTGGATGACGAAAAAAACATAGTAGAAATGGACTTCTTTTGGAACACCACATGCTGATATTATATAAAGTACATTACAGTTATTATCCAATATGTTCTCACACCATTTACATAAGTCATACAATTTAAAAAGAAGCCAAGGTTTAAAGTATGAAGTTAAATACTATCCTATCACATCGCCATTGTTTATTCAAAGCAACTGTAAATTTGTACAAATATACAAAAAAACTGTTAGCAAGATGTAATATTTTGCTCTTACCGCGTTGAAGGAGCCAAGTGAATAAATTTCTAACCAAGTGTATTTATCTTCGCAGGTATACACTGTGGGTTACTGTGTGATGTATTTATATTCTGGGAAATCTGAACACTCCTCAGTGTTAACTCCATCACAGCCAATCATAGTAAAATCTTCCACCCCAAACCCCGCCTCCGCTGTCAACCTTTTATTTGATCTACCTCCATGAAGACCTGACTACAGATCAGTTTTCTTTTATTATCTGGCCAAACTAAGTGATTATCCCAAAAATGCAATCTGATCTCAGATCCCACAGACATCTGAGTGACATCAAACGTGGTTTAAACGTCTGACTTTCCTTGTTAAAGGCCAACACTGACCTCATTCTTGACCTTCAAAGAGCTTATGGATCTAGTATAAGCACCACCTGTTGAGATTGAACCCTGAGCTCTAGGGTTTAATGCTAATCTTGGACAAGTCAAATAGGAAGGTTCTAGCATTGTCTTTGTGTAGGTGAGCTGTATTTCAAGTGCAACTTTGCAATTTTGGTTTGTTCAGACCATTGAGCAGATGGAGGTGAGCAGATTTTTTTTTTTACATTTATTTGTAATTGATTGATTCTTCCTAAAAATGTATGTCTATTTAAATAGGTAATTACCAATTATTATTATTTCATGACTACCGATGTGGTTGATTACAATTTATTTTATAGTTATTTGTATAGTCCGCATATTCATGGGAAACTGTGGTCTTATTGCCATTTTAATGTATAAAGAAAAAAATCACAACAGTGTGCAGCACCAACATTCATCCAATCAGGACACATGGTGTCTTTATACACCTGCCAGTTACAATGTTCATACATTTAGAATTTTCTCTATGTTGCACTGTTTATAGTCTAGCTGTGATTCAAAACAACTTGCTTCAGATCACTTCTACCAAGACTGCTGAGAAGAAAAGGGCTAGGGTTCTTAGCCACAGAATAATGTGTATCTTTTATAATGCTTCTTTAGGGTAGTTCTTAATTTCTGCTGAAATAACTATCTAAGTCCTAGCATGGTTGTAGATACCTTGAGAGAAACCACTGTTTAGTATGGGAAGCCCAATCTCTTTGGCCTGACATTGAAAACTATTGTAATAGTTGTAGGTGGTTTACAATAAATAGACTGTAAAAAAACTCAAATAGGTTACATCATACAATCTATCTATCTATCTATCTATCTATCTATCTATCTATCTATCTATCTATCTATCTATCTATCTATCTATCTATCTATCTATCTATCTATCTATCTATCTATCTATCTATCTATCTATCTATCTATCTATCTATCTATCTATCTATCTATCTATCTATCTATCCCTAATTTATAATTAATTAATAAAAAGCCCAGTTTAATTAAAGATGACAGGAAGGCTATAGTAACTCTTTACAACCATGGTGAGTAGAAAAGTTTCTCAAAAACCTGCTGAAAAGAAAAAAAAAATCCTACATTTACATTTATGGCATTTGGCAGTGGTCTTATCTAGAGGGACTTATATTTATCTCAGTTGTACAGCTGAGCAATTGAGGGTTAAGGGTCTTTCTCAAGGACCCAGCAGGGGCAGCTTTGTGGTGCTGGGATATGAACCCATGACCGTCCGATGAGAAGTACATCTTATCCACTGAGCATCCGCTTCCCCTCATAAAACCTTTTCAACTGTTTGTATATGAATTGAAACTGTAATGGTCCCTGGGGGTCTCTACTTGTAAATGGATTTCGTTCTAATGGTGGTATGTAATGCTTATTTAATAACATTAAGGACCAATAGAACTTTTTTTTTGACATTTTGAATATAACACGGTGTTAACATGGACTCCATTAGGACCCAAATCATCCAAAATATTTCAACTATATTTTCTTTGGTTTGATTTTAAATATTTATGATGCACTCAAACACACGATGTAATTAACATCATTTGGTAATGGGTTTAATGGGTAGCATGGTAGTTTGTAGTGGAAACCATTAGAATTGCTGAGATGGTTTCTGTATATTATAACAGCTGGACAGTTCCACTATTCACGACTAGAGGACAATATTACACCAGTTTTCATATTTAGATCCACGCGTCCAACATCCTGCTCCTGAACTGTTTTTCAATTGGACGGTTTTATTTTTAACCAATCATATTGCAGGACGCCCCTCGATTTTAGCCAGTCAGGATCCAGGAGGCGTTGTTTGTCTAAATACGGATGGGAAAGAATGCGTGGAACCGGTGGGCATGTCCAGCGGAATAGAGATATGGACAGAACTGAGCGACAGCCATTGATTTTTTGACAGTCGTGTTTAAGACACCTGGGTGAGTATATAACACATTATTACAATGCAATCTGAATTTAGGACATGTTTATGTCACATCACATCACATACACTGCTATTAAACAGGGTTATAATCTGATTAACGGTAACTACAGTGATACTTATGATCTAAGAGGAACTAAGATATGATATGAATAATCTGCAAATCTAACAGGAACAGTTGCTTAACTACACTGTTCTTTAATGTGATTAAAGTGAATACCTGCATAAACTGAAAAATAGCTCACATTGTGCATTACAGTGAATAGAAACCCAGTGGCACTCTTAGGTTCCCTGCCCATCATCTGCTAAGCTGTATAAAGTTCTTGAAAAATGAATAAATGTCAAATTAGTGGGGTTGTGAGTCGAGAAAGACACTGAAAGGCAGTGTTGGGGGTTCGAAACCCATTGGCACTGTAGGTTTCCTTGACTATCATCTGCTCAGCTCAGTCAATTTAAACTGTATTCAAGTTATTGTATATCAAGTACATTAGAGGGGTTATAAACCATGGGAAATGTTGGGAAAGATGCTGAAAGGCAGTGTTGGAGGTTCAAAACTTAGTGCCACTGTTGGATCTCTTGATAATCATCCGCTGAGCTCAATGGGATTACATTTTTTGCGAAATGAATACATGTTAGTTAGAAAGGTTGTAATCCTAGGGAAAGGTAGTGTTCGGAGATCAAAACCCAGTGGCACTGTTTGGATCCTTAACCATTGTTTGTTTTCGACAAACAAATAAATGTAAAACTAGAGGGGATGTGATCCTTGAGAAATGTTGAAAAAAAAAAAACACTGGAGGTAGTGTTGGGAGTTCGAAACCCCTCGGCACTGATGGGTACCTTGAACATCATCTGCTCATCTCAATAGAATGAAAGTTCTTGCCAGATTAATACATGTAAATAAGAGGGGCTGTGATCCTTGAGTGAGGCTGGGAAAGACAGAAAGCAAAAAATTCATCTCCTGCTGATTAAAAAGTTTGCGAGCAGTACTCAGATGATGGCGCCGGCTTATTTGCATATGCATTGGATTGAAACAGTTATTTGCATATTGAAAATGTATAGTGTGTAGGTTTTTGGTAGTCCTCAGGAAAAGTTTCATTATTGCATCTGTGGTTATAAACTGCTGATTATTCACCAGTTCTACCCGCTTTTTATTCTCTTTGTTGATATCAAGAAACCAGGAATCACAATGTAAAGACTGGGAAAGTGGACAAACCGCTGAACTGGGAACTTCTTCTATGTTATATAAATGCAACGTTTATTTTCAGATCAGATTTTTAAGCATTTGATTTTTAATAATCAGTGTCCCCAAGAAAGACAAAAATATTTGTACATGGAACAATTGTGATCTGGTTGTTGCAGGAAAATGGTGATCTGTGATTGGTCATTAGGCACAGTGTTGTCCTGTGGTTAGTCTTTGAGGACCAGAATGAGCTGTGTCCATTTAAAACCAGGGTATTTGTGATTAGGCATCAGGAAGAAAGTTGGTCTGTAATTGGTAAGCAAAAAAAAAGCAATGGTGTTCTGTGATTGGTTGTTTGAAAAACGATGACCTGTGGTTGGCCATTTGGGATAAATGTTAATCAGTGAAGGGTCTGTGAAAACTATAATGCTCAAGTTTGTAATCCAGCATTCCAGTGTAGATTTATTCATTGCTAGAGACTCAAAGCACTTTTGTAGTTCGCTCTGGATAAGGGCATCTGCTAAATGACATAAATGTAAATAAATTAAAGAGCCGTATAGACTGCTAATATGTGCAAAAAGTCACAAAAACTGTCAGTAGGCTTTTTCAAAATGTCATTGCTGAAGAGGTCTATAAAGCCTACAAATCTAAGGACAAAAGCACAAAGTTGGTAACAATGGCTACTTCATGAGAGCCAGCTAACAAAAAGCTGAGAATATACAATTTGTGGGTGACAATTGCCCTAGTTTTACTTGTCAGACAACGCATAGATATTCATGTGTTTGTCCACATGCAGCAGCCTGTGTATCACAATATGAGCTCTGTGGATCAGCAGCACTAATGCCAGATTTATGTTAGTGCAGCAGATCTTCTCCTACACCCGTACTGTGGGAGGAAACACACTCAAACAACTCCTTGTTCAGATTCCCCAGAGACACTGGGAAATTAACCCTCTCACTTCCACCGAGGGTTTCACTTCCCCCTTTAACTTTCTCCTTAATAGGAGATCATACTTTTGGTTCATACTTTCAAATAGTGCCATCCTAATGTACCCCAAATGTACAGACTATTTGGCAGGTTTACAGACTTTAGGTTTCATCTCCCAAACTGTGGGTTTGTACTGGAAAGCTGGAAGTTTTTTTCAAATAATTATTTACTTCCACTTCATTATGACCATGCTTGTTTGGAAACATGTTTGTTTTGAAGTGATATCGCCAAGCATTGGTGCAGGTATATTGAGCTAGATTTATATGGACTTTCTGAAAATGTAAATGCGACAATTTCCCAAAGTTTCACCAAAACCCACAATCAACAAACATTTTGGATCTGGACACAACTGAAGCATATAATTGGAATGTATTGGCTTTAGCCTTTATACTTTATTCAAAGCTGAAAAATCTGCATACATATTGTTTTATGGAAAAAAATTTCCATACACATATTTGTACATTTTGACCAAAAAATATCTTTAAGATTTGAGTTTGGAAATTGTTGGAATACATGCAGATTTACAAAAAACATAATGATAATAATATGTATTTAACAGATTATACATACATTTAATTGATGTACAGTCTTTCAGATTTATTATATTACATGTTATTCATGACTGTGTAATGAGATGAATTGTCATTTTCAGGTAGAAGAAGATAAAAGACTGGATACGAAGACGTTCTTTTTTAAAGACAACTAAAGTTTTCCGAAGTTTTGTTGCCATCAACGAATCATGAATGACCTTTTATCGTGGGAGGTGCTACACAACGGAAGAGGTGCGATACAATTTGCAAGAAATGGTAGCTTGTGATTACAAGACGAACCCCTTGTGGACACTGGAGGCTATTTTTGGTGATGGCAGAAGCTAAGACGACATAGCTGAAGAAGAGGGCACAGTTACACACCTCTATCCTTAGCCATTACTCTTATTTTAGACTGAACATGGCATGGATCGTCCAACTCCCTGAACTGCCTTTGATCGGTTGCTCTTTTTTTTTACTTTTTTTAAGAAGAACAGAAGGATTTTTGAACAAGTTTGCAGAAATGGGTCCGTTTGTGTCTCCTTTTGACAACTTGCTGTGCATGTTGCTGGGCATCTCGTTCACCGTGTGGTTTACTCTGTTGCTGGTGTTCATTGTTGTGCCGGCGATATTCGGCTTGTCCTTTGGCATCCGGCGGCTATACATGAATGCACTGCTCAAGGTGTTCGAGGTAAGTGTTGAGAGCTCCCAGGAAAATGGGTAATCATGTTTTTGATAAGTGAATGAATAATGGGAAAACTACCACAGGTTAGTGATTAATGAGGAACAGTGGGGAGTTGTGGTAGGGGTTTTTGGAGGTTATCAACCAAAATTTTTTGTTAGAATTAGGAAATTTGTTTATTTCATATGCTGATAAAACCGAAATGGAATCCGGTTTGGTATATTCTATATCTAGAGAATGAAAGTCTTTAAATGTTGTCCTTATTAGTTGGAATTTACATCATTGCTCATCATGAAATTTTCTAAAGATCATTTGGAGAACACCTGATAGTCACCTACTGACTACTGAGATGTATCAGCAGATTCTCGTTAATTTGGAGAGAAACAGTGGTTCCAGCAACTCCGCTTGTCTGTTTTATGCATCTGTTGGGTTTTTGTCTAGTGTGCTATTTTTCTGAGACATATAAAAACCATTGCTATAACCATTTTAGAACTGCTGCTGATTTAGGACATAGAGGAATGCAGGATTTGATGCCCTAGAGTATGACTCTGATTTACAGTATGAGTAATACCATCCTGAACACTTATTATCCACAGCCAATGCTCAGGATTAAGCATCACCAGCTACAAATGATATGGCAAATGCTTTTCTGTTGCATCATTCCAAAACCTTTGACAGACAGTCCGTACCCACAAATGTTCTCAGACAAGCAATTGCATTTTTCCATCCCCGAGGAATTACAAAACAGTACATCCTGTTGCTTAAGAAATCATTATGAATATTTCATTCGGAAACATTGTAGTCTTAGTTCACTTCTATAGTTGTTAAAGTCATGAAAGTGTAAAAATGAAGGAGTAAAATGCATGTCTTGGTTGATTTGTATATAGTAATTTCATTTGCTGTAATAATTGTAATTTGTTTATAATTTGCTGAACTATAATTTGGCATTGAGAGATGCTACCTGCTAAATAGAGACTAGTTGGTTGGTTGGCATTAAAGAGTAAGTAGCTTATAAAAGTTATAATATGTATCTAAATTTGCATAGACAGATGGTGAGATGTAAAAAAGAAGTAGAAAAAAACCCCAGAAAGATGGAATGGGTAGAACAGGAATAGGACAAGAGGGGCCTCTCTTCTAATGCTACTGAACATTTTAACAGGCTTGGGATTTCTCGATCTCTCTCCCTCCTTCACACCCACACACACACACACACACACACACACACCCCTTTCGACACCCACTTTTTCCAGTCTCTTGCGCAAGCACCCGTGTCCTTACACAAATGCTTATGCAAGTCTCTTTCTGCTTGTCTCGTCTGGAACAGAGGAACATCAGACCAAGGTTTGTTCCAAACAAAAGGGTTCACTTTGAACAGAGGAAAAAACAAAAAAAAAGGAAGGAAAGCAACACTTTTGTAGCATGATTCATTCTTTTTCCTGCTCTGCATAGCACATGCTTCAGTGACCAGTTATTAGAATGGCTGCCTCCTTGAATACAGCGTTTAGAATTTCACTTCTCGAATACAGCACTCTGAAGAGATCATCTCACACTGTTTGTCCTCCTGTCAAATCATGGTCCAACATATGTGTGTGTGTATATATATATATATATATATATATATATATATATATATATATATATATATATATATATATATATATATATATATATATATACACACAAACCCACACACACATAGATACACATGCTGATCAACCATAACCTTTAAAGACTTGCCTAATATTGTGTTGGTCCTCCTTGTGCCACCAACCAGCTTTGGCCTGTCAAGGTATGGACTCCACAAGTCCTCTGAAGGTGCTCTGTTGTATCTGCGACCAAGTCTTAAGCAAGCAGATCCTTTAAGTCTTGTACGTTTGTGAGGTGGGGCCTCCGCAGATCGGACTGTTGTTTGTCCAGCACATCCCACAGATCCTCGAAGTCAACACCATGAGCTGTTTGTCACGTTCCTCAGAACATTCTTGAACACTTGTTTGGCAGTGTGGATGAGCAAAGTCGCTTTATCCCATTGAGGCATTAGGGATTACCGTTTCTCATGAAAGGCATGTACTGGGTCTGCAACAATGATAGGTAGGTGCTATGTTTTAGAGTAACATCCAGGACCCATCATGGGTTGATACACGTTCGTTTCTTGATAACAAACCTATTCTATATTTGTCTTGAATGGCTTATTCAGACCAGAATTGTCAGCACAGCATTACATTTGTATGTAGTTTTTTTAGAAAAACATTTTACATGTACAGATAAAGGACTGTTTGATCCTTGATAAGCATTTTTGATCATTGTAAAGGTTTAAAGATTGTCCTATAGCATATACACTATATTGCCAAAAGTTTGTAAACAACTCGTCATAAGTATGGTATGTGCTTTTTGAGCATCACAGTCCACATTCCTATTTGCTCTTATATTTCCCTCCACTATTCTGGAAAGATGTTCCACTAAATTTTTTTGGAGTGTACTTGTGAGGATTTGTGCTTATTCAGCCACAAGGGCGTTAGTATAGTCAGGTACTGATGCAGGTGAGGTGAGGAAGCCTGGGGTGCAGTTAGGAGTCCAGTTCATCTCAAAGGTGTTCAGTAGGGTTGAGGTCAGAGCTCTATAGGAGGAGATCTTTCACTCCAACCAGGGGCTTTGTCAGGTTTGGGTCTCCTAGTTCAAATAAATGGAAAATTTCATGCTACTGCATCCCCTTAGGACCCCCTGTACATTTCTTTGCCTTCAGCTTTGCGATAACAGTTTGGAAAAGAACCACATGTGGCTGGGACAGTTAGGTGTCCCAGTACTTTTGTTCATATAGTGTATTTAATTCATTAACATAATTTAATCAAATTATTGTTCAATGCAAAACAGGTTTTCATATATAAAACTATTCATTCCTATACATTTTCCACGATCGTACGCGTTGGTACATTTGCAAACAGCACCAGTTTGATGTGTTTCGTTTTTTTCCTTCCCCCAGTGGGCCACAATGCGGATCGAAAGAGGAGCCAAGGAGAAAAATCACCTTGTGTACAAACCCTATACGAATGGTAAGGGTTTTTTTTGTATTCGTTTTTTTTTAAAGTTTGTGTATTTTGTCACGTCTCTAGCTGTGCTCGTCTCCACGCCGCCTGCCCGTAGATCTGCATGCTAATCTGCTTGCATGAGTTTTGTTTGTTTTGGTGTTGTCTCTTGACTGGTGTCTGAAGTTTGTACACTTAGATGGATGAGTTGATGTGTACTCACGACTGTGGGCTTAATGCACTGAACACAAATCCGTCACGTCTGCAGGGTTTTAGTAGGAATGAAAACAGCTTCTTTTGGATTAGAAACACCAGAATAGGAGGTGAGGTGAGGTGAATTCGAAGTCTGTCGGTACATTTATGATTCTAGCATTTCGCAGACACCAATATCCTGAGCAATTTACAGTTATCTCAGGAGAGTTTATACTATATAACTATGTAACAGTTGAGGGTTAAGGGTCTTGCTCAAGGGCCAAGCAGTGGCAGCTTAGCAGTGCTGGGATAAGAATTCACAACTTTCCGATCACACACCGATTCTTAGCGAACTAGCACTTGCAAGTTTGATTGCTGAACTTTATTTGAGCTTATTCATAGCCTGATTGTTTAGACATATTTGTTCAGGGTTTGAACAGGTTACATGAGGTGTTTCAAGCAGTCTTTAAGTCTTGATATGACAAAAAGTGCTGAAGAAAGCTGGAAATACTTTATATAGAAGAAAAGCTTTTTAAATAGTTATATTATTATATATTTATATTATATTTATAAATGATATTATTTATTAGATTTTTGGCTAAAAACTTATTCCCAAAATTAACATATTGGGAATATTATAAGTGCATTTTTTGAGTTTATCAATAATTGATTTTGGGGAAATTGAATCATGAATCAGGAAGCACTCTGTTACACCCTGTTTTAGAGTCAGGGTGGATCCAAAGTCTGTCCCTGGAACCCATTAAGCAAATACACAGGAATACACTGAAAATAGGATACTAGTCTATTGCAAGGCACCATACACACACACACACACACACACACACACACACACACACACACACAAGCACACACACACACACATACATACACACACTTATTTACGCCAAGGGGCAATTGATATAGCCAATCTATCTAGCATCATGGTATGGTATATACAACAGGGTGTCCCACAAGGCTCTGCTTTAGGCCCCTGTATTGTTCTTATTTGATATTATCCCATGGACATGTAGCTTATAAACATCATGCCAGCTTTCAATTAATGATTTGTTCTTTAGGATTCAGTCAACTTTAATAGCTGATATATGCAAAATGGAAGACTTCTGATGTTTTTTTCTCATTTTGATGAAATATGTTTCTTTTTCAGGCATAATAGCTAAAGAGCCCACTTCTCTGGAGCAGGAGTTTAAAGAAATCCGTCGTGTGGGCAGCAGCCGGGACCTGAATGACTCCTCCTCCTCTTCCTTCTCCTTCTCCTCCTTGCCCACAGGCTCCTCCTCCTCCTCCTCCTTCTCCTCCTCACCCACAGGTTCTTCCCCTTCCACCTCGGAGTTCGCCGTGTCCGACGTCTTCTATTTCTGCCGGCGTGGCATCGAGAGCATCGTGGATGACGATGTGACGAAACGCTTTACAGCCGAGGAACTGGAGTCATGGAACCTGCTGACGCGCAGCAACTACAACTTTAGACACATCAGCACACGTCTCACGGCGCTCTGGGGACTCGGCCTGATCATCCGCTACTGCATCCTGCTACCTCTCAGGTGTGATGCAGGAACAGCACAGTAATAACAACAGCAATAAAAACCACCTCAACTACCACCAACATCAATACCAACATAAAAAACACAAATAATTAATTCACAACAATCCTAAAGAAAGCATTAAGCTTCAGAAAACTGAATATTTGACATCTCACAATGTAGAAAACTGCTAATTGTGAACCACATTTGTGGAAAATTTGAGGCCTTCCTAATAGAAAAGCTGACATATAATTTTAAAGCAATAATTTATAAAATCAATCTTACTAATAAATCTAGAGCTGGAAGTTGTGAGGTCAAAGCCAGGACTGTGACGTGATGTGTCACGTGTTGTCTCAAGTTGTGACTTCTGGTATTCAAACACTGTCATTGCCCTGTGTGGTGTAAGTTTTAGAATACAGCTGCAATTGGCTATCACAAGACCTGCTGTCCCATGACAATATATTAGGTCATAGTGTTACACCCTTAGTAAGCATGCTGTGTGTGTTTCAGCAGTGTAGTCTGTGTAGACAGAAGAATCCTGATAAACACAATGATCCGGGACTCCTGTAACTCTGTGTTTGGCTGTTGTGGAATTAAAGCAAAGGTGGATGCAAGTGCAGAATATATTTGTACTGCACAAACTAATAACACAAACAGTACAAACGAAACACAAAATAACTACATATATAAATTCAATCATAAAGAAAAGCAATCCTAAACCGAAGTGTGAGCCTGAGTGTAAATTTGAGCCTGACCTGAGCCTGAACATTAGATTGAGAATGAGCTTGAACCTGAGCCTGATCTTAAGCTTGAGCATGAGCTTGAGTCTGAGTTTAAGCGTGAGTTTAAGCTTGAGTTTTAGCCTGCATCTAAGCTTGAGCCTGAGCGTAAGCATGAGATGAAGCTTGAGTCTTAAGATAATATGTGACCTAGTCATGTAATGGAATTGTAGTCCAGGGCAATAATCCCAAAGATGGTTGAATATTAAATCTTACACGGATCAGGTTGTGTCGTTTTTATGAGCTAGAAGCTTCATTCTATCATTTTTATAATCGAAATACAAATCATGAGGAGATTTGTTTCTTCTGCAGACTGTAGCATTTTCACTCGCCCCAGTTGATGAAAGACAAATGTACATTTGGATGTTTTAGGCCCATTTTTAGAATCACAATGTAAATGAAAACACATGTTAATATAATATAAAAAACAAGCAGGATATATGAGTATAAACTCAGTTAATTCAGTATCAGAAAGAAACATGTAGCTGAAGTAAAACTTCTCACACACACATTTCCTTCGATTCCCCCTGGAGCTTTTTGCACTTTGACGAATTTAACTCCGGGCTAATTCTGCTGCTCCTCAGGGCTGCGTGAGGCTTTAGTGAGACTGGAAGCTGCCTGGCCCATGACCTTAACCTACATTCTATTATATGCACTCTATTGGCTGGAGTATCTTTTGGATCCCTTTATATTAAGATCCTCCACTTCAGAGTTTTTTTCGCTGGGGTGATTTACTGGTTAGCTCCTCCCCCAATGTTTGATTTGGATTATTTTGAGTTTATTATTAGTATTATTAGTATTAGGCCTGCTTTTTGTGAAAAATGTGCTTAGTTTGTGAGGTCACAAGAAACATTTACCGGTTTCGGACCTCTCTTGCTTAACAAGCACCTTTATATAGAATAATGTAGTAACCAGTAACTGATACTGTAGCTACAGGACAGAAGTGCTGAGCTATGTACTGTAGCAAGCTAAAGTATAAAAAGCTTGTGCTATATATTTTGTTTGTATGACTTTGACTGCTGTTACAGTTTTAAAATAACTGAAATTATTATCTAGTTCACCATGCTCTCTTCGATCCTCTACTACTGCCTAAACATCCAATATTTCTGGTGCATCCACCAGTCAAAATGTTGGATTAAATGTGGAATTGGATGTTCAAAAAGCACATACAAATCTTATGGTCAGGTGTCTACAAACTTTTATCTTTATAGAGTATTTGGAATACTTAATGCTTATATCTGATTTAATGGATTTTCAGGTTGACGCTCGCCATCACAGGCGTGACCTTGCTGGTCGTCCTCACCACCCTAGTCGGATTTCTGCCCAGTGGGAGGTAAGAAAAAAGAATAACAACAAATTTTACAACAAATAGTTTATTAATGACGGATAATAATAATTTAAATAATAATAATAATGTTTCTTTTCTTGTTAACGATTAAAGTTTCATATGCTCTGTTTGTTAACAATAAGGTGTAATGTGGTTGTGCAGGATGAAGAATTTGCTCAGCGAAAAAGTGCATTTGATGTGTTACCGAGTTTGTGTAAGAGCACTGACTGCAATCATCACTTTTCATCACACGTAAGTGGACACGAGTCTGTTTATATATATATATATATAATTCTTATAATATTTAATTCTTTCATGGGCACTTCTTTAACAGTTATGACATGTTTACTCACTTGTCCAGCTCAAACTGTGCCACCTATCTCTGCACGGCCTCTAGGTCAAATCTAATTTGATCAGCATGCGTGTTTTTTATTAAAATTGATTGTGTTGCTTGGATTAAATTAGGCTCCAGGCAATAGCGGATGCTTTTGTTGACTAAGATCCGATTCCAGCCCTCTGATTTATGGATTTTCTTTCATCCTGTCTGTCCTGTTGAAGAAATTGTCAGATAGCTCCCTAAATATTGGCTTAATGGTTCTCTTAATAATATTATCACAACATGAAAATTCATTCATATCAGTTACTAGCCACATGCTAGTAATACATGCTACATACATTTGGATTAAAAGGTCAAAGTAAAAAGAAAAAAGTAAAAGGGCTAGTTAAAAAAAAAAGCCAGTCACTAGCTGGCTATAGTAAGTGTTAGGGGTTAGGGTTGTTTTACTCACTGACACTCTCTTGCATTCTGACTCTGTGGATCCTCTCTGTCACCATCATGCTGGACTTTTTTATGTCTAAAGTTGAAGTGTGACGTTAGACTGTGGTAACGTGTGACTCATAAACACAGATTTTTCACCATCGCTGACCCTGACAGGATACAGGATCAGCAGCAGCTCAGGCACACTATAGCCAATATAATACTGTACATTTGACTAAATCGTTTCCTCAATAAACCTTTTTGTTTGTTTACACACTGTAGCTATAATTGAAATCTGGCACATGCTAAAACAGTTCCATAGGAACTGCTGCATAGGGAAGATAAATGAACCGTTTTGAAGCTTGTGCTAGCATGAAAGCTATGAGAGGAATTCTGCTGCTTCAGACGGATTATTTTTTTTTTTTATCGAGGAATACATTGAGAGACGTCTTAGAGCGCCTGGGCAGCCTTCGTATCGTTTACTTGAATCTTGATGTTCTCTGGGACACTTTGTTGTTTTTTTCCCTAATGTCCCTCCTGTTATCTGTAATCTGTTATTGCTATCTTTATTTTTATTGGAGATTTTGGGAAAGGGACAGGATCCAAACTCTGTATCTCTATGGAAAATAACTTTGTTAGTGCAGACTGTTTCTTGATTTGTATATGTGTGTGCGTGTGTGTGTGTGTGTGTGTGTGTGTGTGTGTGTGTGTGTGTGTGTGTGTGTGTGTGTGTGTGTGTTTGTGTGTGTCTGTGTGCATCATTCAGTGAGAATAAGCCTAAGAACGGAGGTATCTGCGTAGCAAACCACACGTCACCTATCGATGTCCTCATACTAGCCAGTGACGGATGTTATGCAATGGTGAGTCTGTGTGTGTGTGTGTCTGTGTGTTTTAAAGTGCATACATGCCTGCTTGCAAAAGTTGTGTTAATGGTGCAATTCTCAGATGGAGTAATACAGTAGTCTCTGTGTCATAGGTGGGGCAGATCCATGGAGGTTTGATGGGAGTTATTCAGAGGTCCATGGTGAAGGCTTGTCCACACATCTGGTTTGAACGCTCTGAAGTCAAAGACCGCCATCTCGTGGCAAAAAGGTGATACTGCAGCACAACGGCTGCCTCTAAAGTGTACTAGTGCAAACATTGTGTTCACAATGGAACATTCAACATTCTGAACTGCCAGGTGAGTAACACCAAGTGGACTCTTCGACACTGACACATTTTGACAATTACACACTGTGGCAATAAAGCACACTGTGGGCATTGTGTGCCACAGTATGTAATTGTCAAAATGTGTCAGTGTCGAAGAGTCCACTTGGTGTTATACACATTCGGCAGTTCAGAATTTGCATTTGTTATTAGCACATATAGCAAATAGCCAAATACCTCAGTGTGACAGTGCTTTAGCGCAAGAGGGCCTCATTGCCAGACAGCGATTGTACCACAATGACACACTGCAAATGCACCTCAGAGTTGTAGTCCAACAGGGCCAGACTACCAGAGTGCCACAGTAACACAATACCTAAATGCCACAGTACCAAAGTGCTGCCATATCTCAGAGCCACATTTTTCTAGTGCCTCAGTGCCAGATCGTCTCAGTACCAAAGAGCCACATTGTCTTACTGCCACAATGTCAGAATGCACAGTACCTCATTGCCACAGTACCTCAGTGCTACAGTGCATCAGTGCTACAGTACTGTACAACCACAGCATCAGTGTTGCAGTACCTCAGTGCTACAGTATATCAATGTTGCAGTACCTTAGAGCTACAGTACGTCAGTGTTACAGTACCTTATTGTTGCAGTACCTCAGTGCGATAATACATCAGTGGTACAGTACTGTACAACCGCAGCATCAGTGTTGCAGTACCTCAGTGCTATAATATATCAGTGTTGCGGTACCTTAAAGCTACAGTACATCAGTGTTACAGTACCTCAGTGTTGTAGTACCTTAGTGCTAAAGTTCTTCAGTGCTGCAGTACTTCAATGCTGCAGTACCTCAAGGCTACAGTACTTCAGTGCTACAGTACTGTACTACCACAGAATCAGTGTTGCGGTACCTCTGTGCTACAGTGCCTCGTTGTTACAGTACCTCAGTACTAAAGTGCCTCAGTGTTGCTCTTCCTCAGAGCTAAAGTGCCTCAGTGTTACAGTACCTCAGTACTAAAGTGCCTCAGTGTTGCTCTTCCTCAGAGCTAAAGTGCCTCAGTGTTACAGTACCTCAGTATTAAAGTGCCTCAGTGTTGCTCTACCTCAGTGCTAAAGTGCCGCAGTGTTGCTTTACCTCAGTGCTATAGTACCTCAGTGTTACAGCACCTAATGGCTACAGTATCTCAGTATTACAGTAACTCAGTCCTACAGTAGCTCAATGCTATAGTATCTCAGTGCCACATTACATTGGAGAATGCCATAGTTACAAAGTTTCCTAGTACCTCAGTCCTACATTGCAAGAGTGTCACAGCGGCAGAGCGACTAAAGGGTTAAGTGCTTGTGCATTTCATCAAGCCCAAGTTCACTTAAAAAATGTTGATAACAGATCTGATTATCTTTTATTTGTAAATCATGTAAACCAAAACAAAACAAATGCCTCTCTGACAGGTTTAAATCCCACATTTATTTACTGTATCTCTTTCTGCTTGCTTTTAAACTATGTAAAAGAACTGTCACTATGACACTGCTGCTTCAATCGTGGTACCAAAATACCATCTTCTCTATGGTTTAAGGGACGTTCTTAATAGATGTAAATTCTTAGCATTTCATTGCAGGTTGAGCAATCATGTCGAGGACAAGAGCAAACTCCCCATCCTCATCTTTCCTGAAGGTGAGAGTATGAATTTGCAGAATTTGCAGAATTAAAAATCAATTTTCAGGGACGCCTTTTCATGCGCTTTATTTGAGATATTTGCTGTTTAGATTGATTCATGGGTGTTTGTTGAAATTTGTTGGTAGGTACCTGCATTAACAACACGTCTGTGATGATGTTTAAGAAGGGAAGCTTCGAAATCGCTTCAACAATCTACCCAGTGGCTATCAAGGTCTGTACCTCAGCAGCTTGCAGATGTAGGAAACAGTACATTGGAATGTGCACCGTTGTAACGTAATAAAAATAATAATAATAATTATTATTATTATAACAGTTTTTATTATTATAATAATACATGTCATTTTCCAGTCATCTGACCCAGCTTGTAAAGAGTTACACTATAAGATTTGTGGACACCAGTATGTGATTTTCTAACATCCCATTCGACATTTAGTCTGCATTTGCTGTTATAATAACCTCCGCTCTTCTGGGATGCTCTTTTACTCAATTTTGATGAGCTTATGGATATTTGTGCTCATTCAGCCTCAATGGTGTTAGTAAAGTCACATACTGATGTAGGGTGAGGAGGTCTGGGGTGCAGTCAGTGTTCCAGTTTATCCCAAAGGTGTTCAACAGGGTTGAGGTCAGAGCTTTATAGCAGGCCACTCAAGATCTTCCACTCCAACCATATAAACTATATATTCATGGAGCTGGCTTTGTGCACAGGGGCACTCAATTATATTGCTTATTATGTTGTTTTGTGCAGTATGACCCTCGTTTTGGAGACGCTTTCTGGAACAGCAGCAAGTTTGGCATGGTAAATTATCTCCTGCACATGATGAGCAGCTGGGCCATTGTCTGCAGCGTGTGGTACCTCCCGCCCATGAAGCGACAGGTGAGCAGCAACCCATACACACACACATGCACATACACACACAGATTTAGGACGCACTAACTTGCATGGCAAACCTTTTGTTTGCATTCATTCTTTCGGTACTCAAATCAGACCATGGATCCCGACTCAGTCCGCCACAGATTGGAAGCTGAGGTCCGGCTTTGCATGTGACCATGCAAATGAGTCCACAGGTGCTAATGCTTCTTCAAATCGGCACACAGAAAGCATAAGCAAATAGACAACCACAGCAGCCAAATTCATTTCACTTTGAATATCGTAATGGAAAAAAATTTCCAATGATTTAGTTTTCTTCACTTGTCGGTAAACTCCTTAACATTGAGACCCAAAGGAAACTATGTATTACAATATGATTTGGCACTTATTGGGGGTATTCTGTGGCTAATATAATTCCATTGGATTACAAAAACTCTAATTCCCAGCTAAATGCATACGAATACCTTTATTGTTTAAGAAGTTTTCTGTGAGCTTTGGTGCTTAGAGGAGGCATATCAATGAAAATTAAAGAGAAAGTAATGGCAACCCCCAACCACCGCCAGCATGAATGTGACATCAGTAAGATGTAACACTATTTACATATGTTAAACGTTTGGTTTTTACAGTTAAAAATAAATAAAAAGCCTTCTTGTTGATAATACCATACATTTTTTCCAACTATAAAAATTTTACATATCATTTTAACACATACACAATAACTTCTGTATATAGAGCACTCTGTGGGTGCTCAGTAGCTCCTAGTTTTATAACCACAAATGACTGTAAAAGACTGAAGAAAGAACATTACTCATAATCTTACATTCCAGTGCTCATGTTAGTTCTCACTCTCCAGTGTTGGTGTATTGTTTAAAGACTATAATCACACTCTTGATGTCACCAAATGAGGATGGGTTCCCTTTTTGAGTCTGGTTCCTCTCAAGGTTTCTTCCTCATAGCATCTAAGGGAGTTTTTCCTTGCCACAGTCACCACGGCTGCTCATCAGGGATAAATGCACACCATTCACCTTAACTGTTAAAATTCTGTAAAGCTGCTTTGACACAATGTCTGTTGTGAAAAGCGCTATAGAAATAAATTTGACTTGACTCGAGTTGACTTGACTTGACTTCTCTACTTAATAGTGAATATGTAGTCTTATGGGACGAGTACATTCAGAGTGGCACATTTTTAGGCCTGTGTCACTAATCTAAACATAAGCAACAAGAAATGAATCATTAAATTACACCATTGCAACAGACAGTTTATTATAGATTATGATAGACTGTGATTTCTTTACACAATTTTCCATACATTTCCTACAGTTTACGTGATATGTGCTCAGTACTAAATTAAAGCTGCCACCCCAACTTTGTCCAGGAGAAGAAGAACAGGTCCCCTAATTATTTGGTTTATTAGTTGTAGATATTGGTGTGTGCTGATATTGAAAGATAATCATTAACAGGTTGGTGCCACATGGCCACATGGGGGGGGAGAGAAGACATGAATTAATAAGTGCCCTTATTGTTGTATAATAGTACTGACTTTGTGCTGTGTCATTGAACAGATTGCAAGTAGGGACACCAACAAGACTGGCTATGACAGCCTAACTAAAAGACAGAGTCAGAAAATGACAGAAACTCAGAAACTAAACTAAACTACATTTTTGCTTCCTCACAGAACACTTTACCTTACCGATAGATATACAATTTAACTAAACAAGCGCATGCGCATTAAATATAAAATGATTGGATAAACCTAATCACATTCCGAACTTTAGACCTTTGCCAACATGGTATCTGTATTATTGGGCAAAGGTCAATTTTCTCAGCTGAAGCTTGTGCCATTCTCCTATCTCTGGAGCAGAGAAAGAGCACTCGATGACAGCATTTAATAATCTGCACAGACTCAAAATCTTCCCTACAAACACTTGAATCCCAAAGACTGAACATCCCATAATTGCCAGCATTCTACTTAAAGTGGACTCCCTACAGAGTCAAAATGATAACATCCTTTTTTGCTGCGTACGATGCCACATGGGTTTTTATGACAATGAACAGGCATACATTGCTGCCAGGAAGCCGTCAAAATGAGAATCACAGACTGTAAAATCCAGCTATCAGACTTTAAGCCAATAAAAAACTCAAGAAAGTGGTAAACAGTATGAGACTAGTGCACAGATAACATCAAATCAACCCAACTAGACAAATCTTCAACTTCCATTTTGAATCCAGACACGGCCAGATCATATATACAAGATGCCGTATTCGACCCTCCAGACTCCAGGCTTTCGTGTAAATGGAGATGAACCCCCAAAATGTGATGACTGCAAAACGTACATGTGACCATCAAACATATATTAATGGACTGCAGTACTCTTAAAAACACAAGACAGCTTTTCCACTCAGAAAATACATACTGTTTGTCAGAGTTTTCAGAATTGTATCACAAAAGAAAATACTGGAATATTTACTGAGTATTAAAATGAGGGACTACCGAATTTTGCCACAGTCAACACTCAGTAAACTGCCATCATGTCCCGTTATACCTACAGTACGTTGATCCTGACATTAAAAAAGCCACTGATGCTGGCATTGCATTAAAAGAACAATAAACAAAGAGATTAAGAGAAAAAGAGAAAAAAAAAGAACCTGATGGCCTTAATGTCCATGTGCATTACATTCAGTGTGTTTTGTTAATGGGTTGGTCTTTATTATTCTTTAACAGTAAAACTAATTATTGTAATTTCGGGACTAATAAACACACCCATATATAAGCCGCACCCACTGAATTTGACATAAATTTTTATTTTGAACATAAATAGGCCGCACCTGTCTATTAGCCGCGTGTCTACACTGAAACTAATGAACTTTACACAGGCTTTAACGCAAGACAGTGTCTGTTACACGGTTCGTATCTAAACAGTAGCCTACCAAGAAAGTCATTGTTCATTGTCTTCCTCCTTCCTTTTACAACAATTTCTCTCGGGAGTTTTTCTTTTGGCATTGTCGTGCTTTTAAAAATCACCATCGGTGAATCTTTTCTCCCGATGCCGTGCAGCTCAGAACACAGGTGAAGCGCGTTTTTTCATGCTCGGATGTTTTGAGCGTGACGAATGATTCTCATTTCCTGTTGACAGTACGAGTGAGTGGCAGGTCAAACGTCAGAGGAACCTTATCCATATTTAGGATTCACCTAAACCCGTTCGGCAATTTCATTGGTCTAATGTTATGGGGCTCAGGTTTTTGAAACCCAGGAAAACCCAGGAAACCCAGAAAAAATCCATATATTAGCCACTTTGTTGTTTAAGCCGTGGGGTTCAAAGCGTGGGAAAAAAGTAGATAAAATACGGTATGTTGATCTGTTCATGGAAGAATGATCAGTCTAGTACGAGTGTAACTTTCTCTTTTGTGGAATGTGTCCTTTATATAGAATGTTATTAGACACTTGTTTCTGTTTTCCTAAAACGAGATGAGAAGATAAGTAGTGTCATTCAGTGGAAAATATTTTTAGACATTAGAAAGCCAGTGAACTCCTGTCACCCTGACCAGTCTGGCAACAACTGAGGAAAAGCTTAATTATGACAGATACTCTTATTCCAGCAACAACTCACCAGTGAGCTTAGTGTAGACCGCTGTGAAAGCAAATGAAAGTTCTCGGCCATCGACATCTTATAAATGTCTTTAAACTCGCCTTGTGGGTTTGTATTAACAGGAGGATGAGGATGCAGTGCAGTTCGCTAACCGAGTTAAAGCGGCGATCGCCAGACAGGGCGGCTTGGTGGACCTGCTGTGGTGAGTGTGCACTACACTCCAAAATCAGAATTTTTACCAAAAACACTCACTGGTAAAATGGAGATTGTGACTATGGTTAATGTGGTTAATGATGAGCAAATTAAGCAGGATGGATGGATGGATGGAAGGATGGATGGATGGATAGATGGATGGATGGATGGATGGATGGATGGATGGATGGATGGATGGATGGTTAGGGTGGATGGATGGATGGATGGATGAATGGATGGATGGATGGGTAGGATGGATGGATGGATAAATTGGTAGGGTGGATGGATGGATGGATGGATGGATGAATGGATGGATGGATGGGTAGGATGGATGGATGGATTGGTAGGGTGGATGGATGGATGGATGGATGGATGGATGGATGGATGGATGGATGGATGGATGGATGGATAGATAGATAGATAGATAGATAGATAGATAGATAGATAGATAGATAGATAGATAGATAGATAGATAGATAGATAGATGTATTGCGCTGTTATACACAGTATGGACACAAAAAGTATAGATTTAGAAATATTCATTGCTTTATGAATACATTATTTAAAAACCTGCAATTGTAGATAGAATGTTTTTGCATTGCAAATGGGACATGTCATGAGACCTTTTATATATTTAATGTTTAAATGGTGAAATCTTTCACGATAATTAAAAAAAAATTAAATAAAGGGAAGTGGTTTTCTTCCTGGACTTAGAACTTTATATTTCTATGTTAAGGTTGACATTTGTGCAATTAAATGCAATGAGCCCAGTATGCACTATAGGGACAAAATTTTGTGGACACATGACCATAAGATTGGTATGTGTTTTTTTATGTCTTACTGCCCATTTGTTCCCTATTTCTTGTTATAATAACCTGCACTATTCTGGGAAGATGTTTCACTAGATTTTGATATTTATAAACGCAAATATAAATACATTTGTATTTGATCGAGTAAAATAAGTATTTGATCCCCTACCAACCAGCAAGAATTCTGAATCCTATACACCCAAATTAGTCCTGTCCTAGTCCTGTCCTTTCTCCACCATTATGGGCGAGACCAAAGAGTTGTCGAAGGATGTCAAGGACAAGATTGAAGACCTGCACAAGGCTGCAATGGGCTATAAGACCATCAGCAAGAAGCTTGGTGGGAAAGTGACCACTGTTGGCACGATAATTCAAAAATGGTAGAAATACAAGATAAGCCTTCGCTCTGGGGCTCCATGCAAAATCTCACCTCATTGGATAAAGATGATTCTGAGAAAGGTGAGGGATCCCCCAGAATTGCATGTGAGGAGCTTGTTAATGATCTTAACGGAGCTGGGACCACAGTCACCAAGAAAACCATTGGTAACACACAAATGTCTCTCTCCGCAAAAACGCAAATAAACAGACCAAATGATTCAGAGAATGCTTAAGAGTATGTGATGTGGTCAGATGAGACCAAAAAAACATCAACTCGACTCGCCGTGTTTGGAGGAAGAGAAGTGCTGAATATGACCCCAAGAACATCATCCCCACTGTCAAACATAGAGGAGGAAACATTCTGCTTTGTGGCTGTTTTTCTTCTAAGGGTACAGGAAGACTTTACCACATGAACTGGGCCATACAGTGTAGAATCTTGGATGAGAACATCCTGGCCTCAGCCAAAACAGTGACGATAGGTGGTGGATTGGTCTTTCAGTATGACAATGAACTAAAACATACAGTCAAGGCAACAATCTGATCGTGTTATAGCCAATTCCAGCCTTGTGCAGGTCTAAAAAATGTGTCCACTTGTCCAGCTCTTTTGTCTATCCCATGGTGGTGAAGAGGTTTCAATGGTAAAGGTTAATTCTGTGATGTCAACAATCTAATATCAACATAATGAGTTCGAAATAAATAAATAAATATTTCACTTACTGTATATACAATCACAAACAATAAATGGACCTGGCACAATAAACAGCTAATCTCACACCCCGAACCACATTTCGATATATTTATTTATACACTCTCTCCATTCCTTTACCATGCCTTTAGGGACGGTGGCTTAAAGCGCAGCAAAGTGAAGGACACCTTTAAAGAAGAGCAACAGAAACTGTACAGCAAGATTTTGGTGGGAACTCACGAAGACCGCAGTCGCTCCTGATGAAGTAGGAAGATGGCGGATGTGACTGGACAGGAACGAATCATAAAAAATACTAAATAAAAACATCAGGATTGCGGCATGAGTCACATCTTGGAGGTTCTAAGGAATACGTTTGTATCAGTCACTTACTTCACTTATTACATTTGACTCTCCAAACAGCATGCTGCATTATGACCTAATTTGATCACATGCCCACTTTGCAAGGTCTCCAAGTGCACATTCTCAACGGCAAATTGTTGCTACCAATACTCTCGTAAACAACACATGTAACAGCAGGACATGTTGTTTTGTGGTTTGTTTAAGGTGTGTTAATCCATTTTGATTAAATTCGCATCTTTATATTATAATTATTATAACATTTCCCTCAGTTTTTTAAACTTTAAGAATAAATGGATCCTGTAGCTGTATACAGGAAAAAAACAACAATAAAACAGTGAGCTAATACCAAATAATATTGTAATTTGTACAAAGGACATACTGAACTCTCAATTCTGATTGGTCCATTAGAAACAACAGGAGTTCTGACAGTGGTTTAAGGGTACAACTAAAATCACTGGTTTATATTAGTGTGCTTGTTTTAATATGTTACCCGTTTAATAGCAGCGACTCATTTGGATGGACTTGTATGATGGACGCTCTGTTTCAGAAACAAAAAAAAAAGTCTTCAAGATGTTTTCAACCATAAGAAAGTCTTCAGGACAACACAGCAAGCTGTGCATTTTGGCTTTTTCAGTACAAAATAAAGATCAAATAAACAGAAGCTGGTGACGGAAACGTGTTTTATCCATGCCGTATTGCTGCTATGACGTGACTCGTCTTGCGAATATGACACAAAATTAGTTGTAATTACAGATGTTGCATTATAACTGTAGGCAAATTGCTGTAGTATAATGTTCACCGCTATTTTATAGCGTTTTTTTTATTGATTTATTTTTATATACTAGCAAGCCCTGTTGAGTTTTATTTCTTACTCAACCATTATTGAAGGTCCAGGTTTATATTTTCGTGAATACTATGTATTACAAGCCATGAAGAGACTGCAGTGTGACTTTCTCTAATCGCTGTCTTTGTTCTATTTCAGACAGTAAACAGGATTTTTTTTTAAATGTCCGAATACTTGTCTGTGCTCATGTACTGTAGATGCAGGTGGAAATTTTGACGAAAAATGTCTGAACTGTCTGAGTTTTACTTGGACAACCTTGTTTTTATTGTACCCTATCGATGAGGCATGTGGCAGCAAGTTCAATGAGGTGCGCACGCTCTAGGAATTCAAGGAATTGCAAAGCAATCGCCAACTTTGTACTCTGAATTCATCCGGATCTAGAAATGGTCATTGTTCAGAAAAGATTCTACTGCCATATTTGTAAAAAATAAAAAATGCTCGATTTCCATGAAGTTGTCCTGAAGATGCTATGAATGTGTGCACACTGATACTTTACATTAACTTACATCCATTTCTGAGCTGAATACTACTAAATGTTCCCGTACTAGTTGAATCCTGTTGAACCCGTTTTATTTTATTTATTTTTTTTATGTGGGCCCTGATCCAAAGTGCACACAAATAAAGTCTCAACCATGTAAACTATTAAAGAGTTCAGCATCAGGGCTTTCAAAAAAGGGCAAAAGGTAGATTTCAGTGACACACCGTGTGGAGAGATCTTGCGATCCCTCTGAGACGGGATGAATTTAAGAATATGTTTAAAGGTGAAAAAGAACTCATTTGGGATAAAGTTGAACGCTAAATGCAGGAAGGAACTGTAGGATGTACAAGTTGTCTGTACGTGTCAACGTATGTTGTTGAAGGTGAGTGTGTTTTCTGGTTCGGCTGCATTATTTGCATTCGTGCGTCCAGTGACTTAACTGCTGTCGGGTGAAATCCTTCTCTCATCAGCTTAACTTTTCAATCTGTACCACTCATTCCTTCTTATATACAAGATTTAGCGCTTTTGTTATGTCTATGGATGAAATTAGTAAAAAAAAAAAACTTTACAAAGTTTACTTGAGTCTGTCATATGTATAATGTCATGTCAGTCATTTTTTTTCTGTTTAGACCAATGGTACAGCTCATACACAGGGACTTTGATGGCAGCTTTTCCATAGAAAGTAAGGTTGATTTAACAGATTAATAATAAATACTCATATGTATGCCTTATATTGTATTTATATGTCTTTATTAGCATTTATTAGTACAGTATTAGTATTATGTCTTTATAAACTTTATTGGTACAAATGAAAATATTTACTTTCCCCAATCAAAGTAAACATCTTAATATTCTCAATGATAATTTCAGCCCGTTTCTAGCTTTTAATACAACTTGTACAGAAGCTGCTGAAAGAGGCTATAAAGCCACACCATGGAAACTGTACATCCCATAATCACATTATTTCAGCTATCTAGGTTCAAGATCATAATTGCGTTGGACATTTTTCTAGAATTTTGAATTGCTATAAAAATATGGAACCTAATGTGAAAATAATGTACATAATAAATTTATATTTAATCATTTAATGGAAACTGTACATATAGGAAAATGTTTTGTAATTTCTTTCCTTAATGCCAAAGTAACAGACATTTGCAAGTATAAGGCTGGCATGAGCGACTGAAATAATAAAAGGTTTTACAAACAAATTATTAAAGACGAATGTGTAAATGAACAAATGCATGATTAAAAGCACTATTTTTCATTTTCCATTGATGAAACTTTGTTAAAAAGAAGCTACGCAGAGCCGCAATAAACTCGGCGTTGCTTAGGGATGAGAACGTTTAGCCTGAGATCATTTCCATGATTCAGCATTTTACCCCCTGTTGTGCAAAGCTCAAGCTACTGCTGGCAAACTGCCAAAGCAAATTATCGTATGAATATGTGCATTTGATTTTCTCTTTTGTCGCAGACTGACAATAAAGAAGTCCATCTGGTCATGCACACACACACACACACACACACACACAAACACACAAACACACTGGGCTTTCCTGAATAGCAGACTGTGTAAATAAAACAAGTGGAAATAAGATATCAGATTCAGGCAAAGATTTTAGCCACACTTAACTATGGCTATTGAAAAAAATAATAATACTATATATATATTATATAATAAAAAGGAACTCATCAAACCAAATCAAAGGGAATTTAATGTGACTAGTGTATAATTTGTAGTGAAGCTTCGATAGCATCCTGTAATAGTAAGTCTGTGACATTAGCACTACATGTTTTTAGTCTATAAATATTATTACAGATAACATTATTACACATATATTATTACACATAAAATACATCTTTTACAAATGTATTTGTTCAAATTGGCAAGACACGACACACATCGATTTACAAATTAATTCTACAGTGTGCATAATGTGCATAAAGAGATAAATAACAGGCAGTAATTTATTTGCACATCCACCAACCTCTATACACGTTTCTCCATACAAATATGTAAAGAATGAAATAGAGAATAAAGAAAGAACCGACAAAAATACAAGCAGTCCTATGTCTAATATTCTTTACAATGTATATGAAATCGTATTGAAAGTAGTCCTCCAAGCAGAAATGTCAAACTCAAGGCCCCTTGGGTCACTTCCGGTCCACGGATACAATATATCCGGCTTATGATCTAATATCATATTTCTGTTATAACTAGCAAAGTTTGACTCTGTCCTGTCCTGAGTTGCCCGAGCAGAGAACTTAACTCCAAACATGAACAAACTTACAGCCAAGAAAAGATGCCAAGCATCTCACTCAGCCCAGTAAAAGCAGAATGTACTGGTGGTAGCTCAGTGGTTGGAAGTCGGAAGTTCAAGTTCTGGGATATCCAAGCTGCAACATTTGGGGCCCTTGAGCAAGGCCCTTAACCCTCTGTGCTCCAGGTGTGCTGTAACATGGCAGACCCTGCACTTTGACCCTAGCTCCCTAATATTGACAGGATTTTTGAAGAAAGAATTTAAAGTACATGTAAAGTACATGTGACAAGTATTAAGCATCTTTCGTTCTGCTACTAACTGCTTCATTTGGGCACTTAATTTTGTATCCTATGTAAATCCTAAGAGGCCATGCATTATCGTTTCATTTTCTTTCCTGTTTTCTCTTGATCTTGGCATAACGAGTTGTTTTGCCGTAATCACGACTGAATCTTCTTGTGATCTCGACAAAACAATAGTTGTTTTCTCGTAAACACGCATCCATGCATGTGATCATGAACGAGTTTTCTCAGAATCGCGACAAAACAAAAGTTGTTTTCTTGTTATCAGGAATTCGTTTTCTCTCGATTAATTAAGTCCTGATAACAAGAAAACAACTTTTGTTTTGTCGCGATGATGAGAAAATTCGGTCACGATCACAAGAAAATAACATGAACGAGATCAAGAGAAAATTAAAGACTTGATGAACGAGAAAATTAAAAGTATTGATCATGAGAAAACATGAAAGAAAAATAGATTATAATTTATGGCCTTTTGGGATTTATGTAGTATCATGTCAGTCTTTGTGTTAATTACTGTAAATGTGTTGACAGTGTTTGATCTTCTACTTAGAACCAGCATTTCATTTTGCCCCCCTCTAAAGTGCCACTGAACCAAACATTTGGGCGGGGATAAACAATTAATGGGCGGAGTTTAACCCGTTTGCAGGAGGCACGGTGAGCGTGGCTTGAAAACTTTTTTGACAGCTGTTACAGCACGTCTCCTAGGTTATGGGGCGTGGTCAAACGCCTTAGTGGGCGAGTCCTTGCAGATTTCACGTTTGATAAACAGAGCCAGGATAAACGCTGTAAGAAACCTGCGGCAGTGAGCGGCGTTAATGCCGGGAGAACATGAACCCAGGACAAGAAGTCCAACCGTGTCGAGTGGACCTGAAGACGTGAAGGGAACGACGTGAAAAAAATGTTGAAGGAGCCAAGTTAAACCTGGAGCACCACTCACAACATGTCGATATGTCCTGGAGATAAGATAGAGCACTCGAGTTACTCCATATCTGCTTCTTAGTGGTGCTTTTATTGCAATCCAGGGTCTAATCGTGAGAAGCTCCTGCAAACATCAGACTTTTTCTTTCCTGGACCCAGTACATTGGAATTGCATGATGATGATGGAGACGCTGACGGACGTGTTACTGGTCACTGCCAATGTTGGCTCTTTATTTGACAATGTAAGTGTTGGTTCATATTATTATTATTATTATTGCACAAAAAACACGTTTAAAGTGTCACATTGAGTCAGCTGTTTTGACCGTATTAAAGTATCCATGAAAACAACCTCATCTATGTTAATTACCTATTGCTTACAAATACCAAGATAGCAAAAACGCTCATTTAGGTTGTAGCCTTTTCACAATATTCTCTGAATGCGCAGTTTTGCACTAATCCTTTTAGCTGGGATCCTGAAATACTGCGTTCAAAAGTGCCATACTAGCGTACTAACTAGTACACTACGCGTACGGCCTACCGTTTTGGACACGCTACGCAATTTGCGCAATTTTCGACGCACCCGCTGTGGCTCGCGTTGCTCACCGTACAGGCCTTTAGAATCCCCGGGCTCGAGTAGCCGCCGGACTTGAATTCAAAGCGCGCTGTTACGGTATTGGCTGCGTGAGTGTCGTCGCGAGCGGTCGTGACAGGAAGCCGGCCCCCAGCCTATCACCAGCCGCGCTTGTGTTTGTGTTTAAACCAGACAGGAAATCGAGCGAGGTTTAAACCCGACCAGACTCCATACTTTTCCCGTGTCAGTCAGCAGAAATAATTGTTATTAATGCGTTAAAAATAGACTCAAACCCCCACGTTTATACTCGAAACGAATGAATGAATGAACATTTATAAACCGTGCACTTCTCACACACAAGTACACTTACACCAACCTGTTCCTGCACTACAGCACTACATTGTGTGCATACATAGTACACAGCCCTTATTAACCCTTAATAACCCGTGATACAGGTGAATATCGTGGTGCATTTCGGCGGTATAAAGTCTGGGGGGGTGGAACTTTTGCATTCAAATAAATCAGGAAGTCGTCTGCTTGTTGCGTCACGTTTAAAAGGCATTGGCGCCAAAAAACATGTCCACAAACCTCAATGACAGACGTGACATGCGAACCATGTCAGGTTTAAGAAACAACCAGAACCACCAAGCTGCCTCTGTTGGGCCCTTGAGCAAGGCCCCTATTCTATGGGTGCTGTATCGTGGCTGGCCCTTTACACTGGTCTTTACACTGCTTCCTAACAAGCTCGGATTTTACAGTGCTGTCATGTTTATATGACAACTGAAATCCTCTATTGGTAAATGGGAGACTCAGTGGTTACGTCTTTGGGTTATAGATTGGAAGATCTCTCATCGCCAAGCTGCTACTGTTGGGCCCTTGAGCAAGGCTCGTAACCCTTTCTGCTTCAGGGGTGCTGTATCATGGCTGACCCTGCACTATGAGTTCACATAAGCTTTGTTGGGAAGTAAGAGCTCAGTGGTTAAGACTCTGGGTTGCTGATCAGAAGGTCAGGAGTTCAAGTCCCAGTATCGCCACATATCCACTCTTGGACCCTTAGCAAGGCCCTTAATCCTCTTTACCCTTGATATGCAAAGAAAGAGTAACAAGTACTTTATTGGAAAGTGGTGGCTTTGTGGTTGAGGCTCTGGTTTACTGATTAGAAGGTCAGGTCTTCATGCCAATGTATCGGAAAGCTGCCATTGTTGGGTCCCTGAGCCCTTCTTAACTAGCTGAGATGTGCAAGGAAAAAAATTTAATGTGCTACAATGTATATGTGACATAAAGCATTTTTCTTTTTCACAATATCTAGGTCTTCTCATAGGTTGTTAGTGAAAAAGAAATCGGAGTTATGACTTCAAAAAAACGCCTCAGGAATGGAGATATTTGCTACAATTCTAAAATTGAGAAAATGTTACCATCCAGTCAGATTCTATGGAGTTCCTCTCATAGCACATAAATACGAGAGTCTAACTTTTTTAGTTTATTCAAAAATAAATAAAATGTATATATCCATATTTTGGTTTGTTGAACAGTCATGAATACAAAAAGAATTTCAGCTTGTCTTTTGTGTGTAAAGACTTTTTAATGTTGGAAATCTTCAATGAAGAACTAGGTACAAAATGCAGACACTGATTACGTCCTCCAAAAATATATTTCCTTACAAAAAATATATATAAATATAAACCTTGCAGCTGTAGAAGTACTTTACCAATCTTGTGATATCTTCAGGAGTACATCAGTTGTACTTTTAGTTACAAGGGCTTACAGAATGTAACATACCTCCAAAAACATATTCAAAGTTGCTGTTGATGATTTGGTCAATTTCTCCTTACATTCTGGCAAATATAAAAAAATATTTTGTTGCTCAACTTGTTGTTTTACCTGCCAATTTTGGTGGTCAACATTATTTTCGTTGTTATAGATGTGATAACCAATCAAGTAAAGAACCTGGTAAAAAACCAAGTGAAAAAAACAATCAAGTGGCCCGCCAACAGGCAACCAATCAGAAATTAGCTTGCCTATCATGTTTCCTGTCAGTTCAGAAAGCCCTAGTTCTTGCGCTGGGGTGCAGGTGTTCTAACCAAAGTTGTGCATGTGTACATGTTTTGTGGGCTTGGTTTTGGGGTGACTTCATTCGCCAACAAAAAATTACTGGCTACACTTTTAAGTTCCACTGATAGCAATGGTTGTATATTGGGAAAAAAACAAGCCCATGTGAAGCTCTTTTCTGGTACAACCATGTCGGTTCTCAGCTTTCAAACTGACATTCTGTCTGAAGAGCTTTGGTCAGCGTTTATATTATATCTGCTTGTACACTAGCTGAAATTTAGACACGTATCCATGCATCTTTCAGTGGCCATATTTGGCACAAAGAGTGCATGTTTGGGTCCGTTGTGACCATAAACAGATGAATATCTTTCCTCAGAACATTTAAACTTTTCCTCTCAGAGTAGGTCACCGTTGACATGCTGGCCCTGAAAACCAGCTTCCAAAAATGGTGAGGCTTCTCGTGTTCACGTTGATGCCTAACAGATATGACAGGAGCTGTGAGAAACCCGAGGTGTTTTGAAAACCTTCTTAGTGCTGAAAAGCTATGAAATATTTACTTGGTGACCTGAATGTGACAAACAGTATTCTGCTCTAACCATTTTTAAGCTGAAGTATGCACAACTGATAGCGTTAAGACAAAAAGCAGCGGGTTTTTTTGTGCGTTTCCATGTAGATCAGTTGCATAAAAACTTGGTATTTACAGCTTCTACTGCACAGTGAATGTGTAAAGGGTGAGAAACCACAAGACACTTTACACTACAAGCTGTTGTCCAACACTTCTCATGACATCTTTCTCCAGCTTTCTGCCTATTAAGGCTGGTGAAGGCTTTTTTTTTCCCAAGGACAAATTATCAACATTTAAAAGTTACCCTTAAATATCAGCTCTATGGCTCCAGTGAGGGCAAATTGTGCAGCACAAATTCAGGGAATTCTCCTGTGACCGGCCATGAAGGAAGTTTCCACTGACCTAAATGTTTTTCCCCTCTTGAAGAGTGAATGATTTGTTTCTAGACTGCTGTTAGACAGAATAACATTGGAGAGTGCTTCTGCGTGCAGACCTTTGACTAGTTTGTTTTGCTTCAAACTGATGATACGCCATTTATTTAATCTATCTGGCATAAAACAATTTAGTCATTTTGTTTGCCATGAATTGTTTCCAGGCCTTTTGAGTTTCCTGGAGTTTCCTTCAGGCTTGTTTTTAATTTTCTTGGACTTCCTGATCAAGATCGCGTTCATTTGCCTGGCTTCATTTTTTACTAATTAGTATCTCTCTGGCCATTGCTAAATACTCTCATTTCCTTCTTGTGTACTTCTGCTGAATACAGTATACTACTTAATTAAAATAATGAAAGAGCTGCTTGCACTCAGTCTCTGGTAAACTACGTCAACGTTCCATACCTGAAGGATGCCAAAAGACTACAGTTTCAGATAATGACATGCAAAATCCCTAATTATTTAGGCGTGTGTTACTCTTTAAGAGAATCATTTTTACATCGCCTCTTCAAGAGAACTACCTTTAATGACATTACGTAACGAAGCAAGGAAATTGTGTTATGAGTGATCCATGAGTAATTGCTGAAACTGTAAAAACAGAATAGAATTTTCATGAGAATTCAGTGAAAGTGGTTTTGTTGTCGTAGCCGAGCTGTATACAGGTTCTTCCCACGCAATACACCAGCGCAGAGTCACACGCATGCAAATAATTTATGCAAAGCCCCCGAGCCTAACATAGTGGGTCAAGGTAGAGCTTCAGAGATCTCTTGTATCCCAGGAGGCAGTGATGAAATTCAACGACAACATTAAACTTCAACATTCTCTAGTTATCAAACTGATCAAACTCTTGATGTCACCCAAATGAGGATGAGGTTCCCCTTTTGAGTCTGGTTCCTCTCAAGGTTTCTTCCTCATAACATCTAAGGGAGTTTTTCCTTGCCACAGTCGCCACGGCTGCTCATCAGGGATAAATGCACCCCATTCACCTTGACTGTTGATTTCTGTAAAGCTGCTTTGAGACAATGTCTGTAAAAAGCGCTATAGAAATAAACTTGACTTGACTTATCACCATCACTATATTGAAATTGGCTCTTTTCTTTTCAGAAATTTGAAAGCACACAATTGTATAAGACGTCTTTGGATGAATTTAACTTTCCCTTCCCTTCCTTTTCCCACTTTAACTAGGAGACCCAAACCTGTTCCAGCATGAAAATGCCCCTGTGCACAAAGTCAGCTCCATGAGGATATTTTTTACATGTGTTGGAGTGATTTTAAGTGGCCTGCTGTAGAGCTCTGACCTCATACCTATTGGGATAAATTGGAATGCTGACTGCACCCCAGGCCTCCTCACCTCATCTACATCAGTACCTGACTTTACTAACACCCTTGTGGCTGAATGAACACAAAATCTTTACAAACACACTCCAAAATCTAGTAAAACAAATCAATCAAAATCAATCTTCCCAGAAGAGTGGAGGGAATTATAACTAAATAATAAATAAATATGGAATAAAAGCCACATACAAATATTATGGTCAGGTGTCCACATAGTGTATATGTATACTTTTTAACAAATGAATATATTCGGAATATATTATCATTTGATAATATATTTCATGATTTCAGAGCTTCTCTTCTCTTCTCTTCTCTTCTCTTCTCTTCTCTTCTCTTCTCTTCTCTTCTCTTCTCTTCTCTTCTCTTCTCTTCTCTTCTCCCCTCTCGTGTTCACAAATGAGTCTACACCTTTCTTGTTTCAAAACCGGTTTACCTATGACTATGTAAGATATGCATACCAGGAACATGACCCGAGTCTTAAACCTAAATGTATGCAAGGAGGCTCTGGTTTTCTCACCCACATTATCACCTATTGGACTTTGGATAGTTTTGTCTTGCCTGAGTCTTCTGTTTTATTCACCATGACCTTTGAACCAGGTTTTTTTTTTTTTACAGGCTTTAGGTTATTGCTGCTCTTTGTTCAAGCTCCCTTTATTTAATCAGAGATGTTTGAGTATTCTCAGGATTTAGGATTTTAGGATTCGTTTGATTGCACTGAACCCTGATTTTAATTAATTAGGTCCCAGGCTTAGGGCATGTATTAATCATCATCATCAACGACAGCAAAATAAATGAAAAGAATTATAATAACAGTATCAAAGAGAAACACCACAATGAAAATAATAATCAAAAAGGTATCATTTTTGATAACGCTTCAAATGTAATCACGGTTATAGTAATGTTTTCATTTCGATTTTAATATTACAGTAATATATACTGTTTAATTACACAATTACTTGTATCTTACCCAAGTTTACTTTAACACTGTTACCAGTATAAGAATAATAACAATAATAATTATTAATTGCATTATTTGATTATTTAATATAATAATCATACATATTTGTTTATTTATTTGATTGCTGTTAGCAATGTAACAAAAATGATTCGCATTATTATATTGCTAACAGCAAATTAACAAACCAATCAATAAATCAATTTTAACCTGGAAGATGGCAAAATCTTTGCTTTGTCAGATGATAATAATAATATAAACGTTTTCGTCCAACATCCACATTATGGCAAAAATGTGCTTTGAAAATGATAAATTAATGGTAAAGTGTGTGTGTGTGTGTGTGTGTGTGTGTGTGTGTGTGTGTGTGTGTGTGTGTGTGTGTGTGTGTGTGTGTGTGTGTGTGTGTGTGTGTGTGTGTGTGTGTGTGTGTGTGTGTGTGTGTGTGTATAAAAAAACCCACATCTCTATCTCTAGATAGTTTATGCACCTACGTCTTTTTCACAAGAAATAAAAAGAAGAACAAGAGCGTGTCAAAGGTGGCACTTTATTCCTTCATCTGTGTTTACGTTGGTTGACCTCTGAAGTCATTTTTATAGTTTTAAATGTGACACAGACCAATTGTACAGCTGATAAATGATCAGTGATAAGATGCTTACATGACTAAGTTTTCACCAACAAAACAGAAGCAAGTGCAAGATAGTTTATAGGAAAAACAGATAAAGCCACAAATAACCGCGCGCACACACACACACACACACACACACACACACACACACACACACACACACACACACACACACACACACACTCACACTCACACAATGACACAGAGAAAGCCATAGCTACAGGCCCCCATGAGGAACAGAAAGGGCTGATAGTGACTAACAGAACTGAACCTATTTATATTAATATCATAAATCTTGCATAAGAATAGCGGCACCAAAAAAGGAATTATTTCTGTCATTATTTATATATAGCATTACCCAAATCGAAGCTTCACCTTCTTTTACTGAATATAATACTGCATAAATATTCTTTAAGATGAATGATTGTGACACTGACACCAGAATCATCCTCTCCTCCACAGCTGGGTCAAATCCAAAACAGCTGGCTGCTAGAATTCTACACGGTGAGTTCAGCGGATTCTTGGTTTCATCGTTACTCATTCAGAATAATGAATATGCACGCACTAACAATGCGAACGATCTTTGTGTTTGCGTGAGCAGACCGTGGACACTCACAAGCCCCACTTCATCGCCCTGCATTTTCAGGAGGTTGGGGGGAAAGACTACAAGACCAACATGACTCACGCTGAAAACTTCTTCTGGTAGGTCCGATTATAACAGCTGCAGACAAAAATGTCCGGTATTTACAATGGTATTAAACTGTTCATTTGGGTTGTAGGTTACAGCGCACACCCATTTCATGGAAGGCTGTATGTAAAGAATGAAACACAACAGGATGGGTCAGAAAGTAATCAGCTCCGGTGGCCTGTTATCAATCTAACATGGATTATTTCTCTATAAAATCACATCCTGAAGTCTTTTATTTCTTTTATATTTTCAATCGGTTATACTCATGTTTAATATTATAAAACATGATGAAGACTATTTAGTTTCTGTTTTCATTAGACAGTGCTTTCAAAAGTATGGAAACATCTTGGCTTTTATGTTTTTTTTGAGAGACACATGTCCCTTATGTTTCTATGCAGCAAAATAGGTCATTTAATGGTGTTAAGATTTACTTGGGCCAAACTTATATAGAAATGTACAGATGTTTCACTTAATTTTGATTGAACACTCAACTTACTAAAGGTGTTCTTCACTAGTAGACGTTACCATCCAGTTCTGTTTAGAGAAGTTCAATAGGATTTAGGTGCGGTAACTGGGAACGCTTACAGAGCTTTTCCGTATGCTTTGGCTAATTGTCTTGTTGTCTGGTGAAGTCTGATCCAATTATCCGCAGTCCAGACGGAATTGTGTGGTGCTGAATTATAGCCATGGAATGGTAGCCATGTTGGTTCAGTATTTCTTTCCCCCGGAACAAGTCTTCAACCTTCCCTGCTTCAAAACGATCCCAAAATATCAAGCTTCCCACCTCCATGTTTGACTGTTTAAACAAGTTCTTACACAAGTTCCTCTTTGAGACATGGATGTGTCGATGAGATGTTTCTAAACTTTAAACAGGCATAATAAACAGTTATTCCAACTTACCATCTTCTTTCAAATGAGCATAATTTATACTGACTGCTACACCACTCAGATCCTGGAGACTCTTTCCCAAAATGCTCAATACAAGTCAGTTTTGTTTTTTATTTTAGCTTTCACAGTACAACATCCTGCAAAAGATAAAAAAAAAAAAAAAAAAAAAAAAAATACTAAACCAACTTGGCTACCATTTCATACTTCAAAACCATTCAATTCTGTCTGGACAGCAGCTAAAAAAAAAAAACACTTTTTTCGACCAACTAGATTTGAAAATTGTGCAGTGTTTGGTGTAACAGTGCATGAATGATGTTGATAAGACATGTTTCCATTTAGGGTCATGAACCTGAGTTCTCAGAGACAGAAATATTTTATATATTCTGACTCTCACAGTTTTTTTTTTTTTTTTCTTTTTTTACGAGGTTGATAAATGATGTTTATTTCCACTCCACTTACATTTTTTTTTTCTTCTATTCCCTTTTAATCCAGGACCATCGAGTCCAGCATGGAGATGTCAGATTTTGATCGAGTGTGCATCTACATTGATAGCGACTTTGAGACAGAGGACAACTTCACGGTGAGAGCTGGATTCAGGGTTCAGTTATGGTTGCGACCACTAGATGGAGCACTACACCAACAATCGAGTCAGGGTTTTTAGGGGGGGTTAGAAATGTTACCCTTTGTTGTGCTGGTCATTTATCCAGTGTGTGTGTGTGTGTGTGTGTGTGTGTGTGTGTGTGTGTGTGTGTGTGTGTGTGTGTGTGTGTGTGTGTGTGTGTGTGTGTGTGTGTGTGTGTGTGTGTGTGTGTGTGTGTGTGTGCTCGATTGTTCATATTGGGTGGCGAAAATGGGTGTCTCAATTCTGTTGTTCATAGTGTGTATGGATTCATTGGAATTGGAGTGTTATATTGGAAATCCTAAATGGAATTCAGTTTATACTGGTTCTAAAAGAAACAACGCAGAAACACAGAGCTGTCGGCATGAAATCATTGATAGGGACTGCAGGATCGCTTCAGGTGCAGAAATCATGACATTGGAAAGAGTGGCAGGATATTAACCCTAAGCCCACCCAGGTGAGGAGTGATAGACCTTTCATGTGTCACGGGTGTGTGTGTGTGTGTGTGTGTGAGGCTTTGCATTTGGGAGCTGATGGACTGGGTTAATGTGCGGGAGTGGCCAGGCAGCAGGCCGAGTCAATACGTTTAAGTCCAGATTAAAACTATTGATCAGCATCTTCAGTCTGGCCATGATAAATAAACTTTGGGGAGGGGGAGAACTTGAGTTGTTGAACAGCTGTGGCTGTGTTTGTTACCCCTTTACAACATTATTCCACACACACACACATACACACACACACACACCGTATACACTGTAAATGTATGTAAAACTGTTGTATAAATGGAAACAAATTCCCCTCTTTAACACACACACACACACACACACACACACACACACACACACACACACACATACACACACTCGTTCTTTTTAAGTTTACATCAAATGTATGCTGATTTATGAAAGAAAACACACACACACACACACACACACACACACACACACACACACACAGTAAATGTATTTAGATTGTTCTATAATTGAAACAAATTCCCCTCTTTACCACACACACACACACACACACACACACACACACAAAGTAAATGTATGTACATTGTTCATTGTACATTGTCCTCAATACACACACACACACACACACACACATGCCCTCTCTTTGTTTTCGCTGAATGTATGCTGATTTATGAATGAAAACACGCACACACACACACACACACACACACACACACACACACACACACACACACACACACACACACACATATACATACATACATACATAAACTCTGACTATTAATTTTTTATTATAAATGTTTTTTTTTATTTAAACAAGCTTCCCTTTCCACAGCTTACACACACACACACATACATGTACACACAAAACAGAAAACCCACAAATCACACAAAACTCTCTGCACACCAGAAGGGGGAGTGTATGTTTGTTTGTATGCTTATGTGTATATAATAATATATAATGCAAATAAAATACACACACACACACACACACACACACACACACAGAACAAGCTCTTGTGCACAGTTTTAACACCTATCTTCATCAATCAGGTTAGTGCAGCATTTAATAACAAATATTGACTTACAAGTGATTTTTTATCAAAACACAATTTGTACTGCTGCAGCCTCCTCTCTCTGTCTCTCTCTCACACACACACACACACACACACTCACAAGCACACACACGCTATTGCCCAGGAAAGCGATGATGTACAACCTCAGGAAAACTGATAACAAATCAATAGAGGCGGCGTGAGAGAAATGAGAATGCAGAGATGTGTGGAACGGGGACACGGCTCTGCATGCTTGACCTTGTTTTGTTTTTTGTAGGAATGCGTAGTTTTCATTCTCTATATCGTCTGTAATTGGTGGTGAGATGTCCATGTTTTATTATTACACATTTTGATTTTGAACGAAAGCACAAGTGACTGCAGTTGAAGAAGTGGGCGAGTTTGAGTTGTTATAAGGATTTATTTGGGTAGTAAGGTGTGTGTAAGAGTGTATAACACATTCAAAGTCTTAGGATTCAAAGTTTAGTAATACAGCTCCGCTGAATTAAAGATTGAGCTGGAATTCACAATTTATAGACCCCCCTGAGCACTAAACTATTGTCCAGAAATACCTTAACGAGGTATTTCTGGGGGAGGTGGAAGCTCTCTGGTTACAGCTCAGAGTTATTGATTGGAAGGTTTGGGGTTCACACCCCAGTATTGCCAAGCTGCCTTAATTGGGTCCCCTAAATAAGGCCCTTAATTCTTAGTGCCCCAGGGCCGCTGTATCATGGCTGACCCTGCACTCTGACCCCAGCTTCTAACATCGCTACGATTTGTGAAGAAAGAATTTCACTGTGCTAAAAAAGTGCATGTGACAAGTATAAAGCACCACCACCTAAATGGTAGTGCAAGAGGTCACTGCTGGGCCCTTGAGCACGGCCCTAACCATCAACTGCTCAGTTGTATGAATGACATAATTGTAAGTTGCTCTGGAGAGCATCTGATAAATGCCATATATTTAGGGGGAGTAGTAGTAGCTCTGTAGCAGGCTCTTTACAGTTTGCCTCGGAAACGTGCTGGACAGAGATGTTGTCTCTGACTTCCTCTTCCAGCGTATCACTACACCCTCAGTTGCATTTATAGAATGTTATATGTCTATATGTGTTTAATTGGAGTAAGAATGTAATAGTAATAATATTGTGGACAAATGAGCAAAATTCAGTCCCTATTTGCTGTTATAATCTCCACTCTTCTGGGAAGATGTTCCACTAGATTTTGGAGTTTTGAGATTCGTGCTCATTTAGCCAAATGTTGGTCAGGTAAAGTCAGTTACTGATGTAGGTGAGGTAAGGAGGCCTGGGGTGCAGTCACCGTTTCAACTCATCCCAAAAAGTGTTCAATAGGGTTGAGATCAGAGCTCTAAAGCCGGCCACTCAAGATCTTTTACTCCAACCCATGTAAAGCCTACCTTCATAGAGCTGGCTTTGTGTGCATTGTGATGCTGGAACAGGGTTCGGTTTCACACGTCCACTAATTAATTTTAATTATATCGAACAATCAAAATCAAAGATTTTGTTGAAGCCATGGCGCCTACTACACCACCAACACCTGAACATTTAGATGTTTTTCACTTTGTTTAAAACAACCAGTACATCAGCTTTCTCTGTTAGAACTGTGCGTCCATAATTTTCCTCACGTCCCTGATCAATACAGATGTTTTAAAGATGACCGGATTAGTTAAATACATTTTTTTTGTCGAAAACCGAACAATTCTTCGAATTGTGTAAAACAGAAAGAAAGAACCAAGCGGGGGGAAAAAAGTCAGGGAAATTGGAAAAACTTAAAAAAACATTTATTTTTGCGATTCTTCAAGCTTCCTGTCTTTGGATCTGCTCTCCTCAGGGCCTGTCATCTGGAAAGCACCGTCGTATTAAACAAGCATCGGTTTACTCGCAAGATTTATTCCCTCCTCCTGGGGATGTCTGGTCACCCTCGGTGGACCTCACCTTGTGGCAGTATGTGTGTGTCAGCGAGTGTGTGTGTGTGGGTGTTTAAGAGCTTGTCAGGTGTTGGTGCTGCAGCGCGAAGAGGCCCAGAACGGCAGGTGATTTTTCTTCGTCCCACGTTGGTCCGCTCTGTGGCTTGAGTGTTTAATCACTGTGTGATTGTTTTAATTTTCTGTCCTTATTGATCTCGGTGGGACGCGATTGATGAGCGAGCGCAGGAGCTGGGCGGCTAGTACATTAAACCCACTCACGGCTCCGCCACTCCCGAGTGTGTGTGTGTGTATAAGGCAGCGTGCAATATTTATGTCCTAGTGTCTTATTTTTACCGTATCGTTTTTTCCACACACTATTGTTTCACGTCGATTTGATATCCCCGCGTCGTACACGTGTCGTACAAACGACACGCCGACCTTTGGCTTAAATATATCAATAGATAATGATCATAATTTATAAAGATGTGAAAATCGATGTGGCAAAGCTTACAAAGGCCATTATTGTCTTCTAGCTGCACTTCCTCCATATTAAACAACATACTACATGCTAATAAAGTCATCTTCTTCTCGCTGCATGTGTCCACAGGCCCTCGGGAGCATTTACTTCATCCACAAATCTCTGGAGAACATCCAGCAGTACGATTTTAGTGGTAAGAGATCACAGACATGACATGACACGAGTTTTATATATATTTTTTTCATTACCTTGTGGTGATTCCCGCTAGGATGAGATTCATTTTCCTAAACAGTTGAGTGAAACGTCTTCGAGTTTGTTATGAAATCTCAGTAGTGGACAGAACAAGCTGATTTCAAGGCTGAACTTTTTTCTTTCATTCATTCACTCATATAATTATTCATTATTTATTCATCACTGCCTTGTGGACGAATAGATTCCACAAATGAGGAAATAAAAAATAGTTCTCATTTGGTATGTAGCTACAGTCATTTTTTCACTTCACTCGATTACCATATTACCGTACGGGTTAGTCAAAAAAACTGAGAACTGAGCATCAGAAAATAATAAGGACATATTCCTCGGTCTTGCACACATGCAATAATACCGGAAAAATGCGGAGCCACAACATATTTCACCCGTTACACCATGTCCCAGACACTGTCTTTCGTTAAAGTCTGTGTAAAGTTAATTAGTTTCAGTGTAGACATGCGGCTTATAGACAGGTGTGGCTTATTTATTTTAAAAATAAAAATCTTTGTCAAATTCAGTGGTTGCGGCTTATATATGGGTGCGCTTAATAGCCCGCTAATTACGGTACTAGTTATCTATATGGTAAGTTACAAGATTTGGCCAAAAGTTTGTGGACACTCGACCGTAAGATTCTGTATGTGCTCTCTGAACATCCCATTCCACATTGATTACATTTTCTCTGAGGATGTCAATTCATGGTGATCATTTCAAGATCTTCCACCACAGCCCAAGTAAACTATATGTTCATAAAGCTGGTTTTGTGCAAAGGGACATTGCAATGCTGGAACAGGTTTTGGTGTCCCAGATAAAGTGAAGGACAAATCTAATTCGACTTTGTTCAAAGATATCAGATTTAATTGTGTGCCTTCAACTTTGTGGTAACAGTTTGGAGAAGAAACACATCTGCCTGGAAAAGTCAGGTGTCCCCCATACATTTGTCTGATCAGTGTAATACATTTTGATAGCTATCAGATTTATCGCAGTCACATAGTGTGCTTGTCTAACAATCTCTCTTTACTTCGCAATGAAATAGAATAAAGTAACAGCTAATGATCTTTTGTATCATATACCGTATGATAGACTGCAAAAAAAAAAAAAAAAAAAACCCGAATTAATTATTTAAATATTTATTTTAAGATAAAGCTTACAAAACTGAACCTGCTGTTCAAATACGCTTCTTCCATTCCATTCTTCTTTTCATTAATTCAAACATTCGCCCAAACCTGGAACACTTCAGACAAAAGCTCTTTCTGTAAGCTGCAGGAGTTTATCTTTGAGCCAATACGGCCTAACACAAAAGCTTTTAGATTGTTGGGTTTCGGCAATCATCGTGTTTTATCATCTCGTACTTTGCGGTTATTAGTTTAGTGAAGTATTGTGTCAATCACGCAATGACAAGAATTTGTTTGCACTTTCACTTTACCTAAAGGAAGCAATTTCCGGTGTTATTTAGGGAGAGTAACACCAGAACAGGACATCTTGATATCGGAAACCACTCGCCGACAGTGGAGGCTCCCTTCACCATCTTTTCATTTAAATAATCGCATTTGTTCCGAATTACCCGTAAGTTCATAAGGTGTTCGAATTCCTGCTCAGAAGTTGTATTATCTTCAACTCCAAGCCTGCGTGCCATCCATCCGAGCGACCGTCGTAAACCCCGGCAGCTTGCTTCCATCAGGCCTCGATTCATTTCTAATCACTCAGTCTGGCTTCGCGCAACAAAACGCTCTTCAATTCCGATTCTAATTTGCTTTTTCAGGCCGCTCCCGAGTCTTGTTTTTTTCCTCTTTTCCCTGCGTGCGCATTCCCGTCACGCCGTCTCATGAATAAGCCTTAAAGAAGAAGCCTAATGGAAGAGCCATAAAGCTCTGCGCGCTGCCGAATTCGGTTCCCCCATCGCATTCGTGCCTTATGAATCTCTGTGCACGCCATCGGGGAGCGAATTCGACATTAGTGCATTGATTTCACGTTCGCATGTCTTGCTCTTTCTCTCTCGGCTGTTTACTCACTCTGCTTCTCCCCCCCCCCCCCCCCCCCTCTCACTCTTTCTCTCTCACTCTTCTAGCGAAGGAGTTCAGATTGGTGTCAGGACGCAACAAGTACGCAGGTTCGCTGTCTGGAGTCACGACGGTGGAGAAGGAGAAGTTTCAGAGAAACTTTTGGCCAGATGTGAGTGCAAAAAAAAAAAACTAATAGAAAAAAACTAATTGGATTGATTCAAATGAGGAGCAGGAAACAAATCCACATACATTTTTATTTAAGTTTAGCCTCTAAATTGAGGATTCAATGATCTTGTCTTTATAACACATTTGGGGGGTTGTTTGGACAAGCCCAGACCTCTCTGTGGCTGAGATGTGGTCTTTAGCCTTCGAAGATGACTTTAGATTAGACAGTCTTCCATTGTCATAACCTTTCTAGTTCAAGGCTCGACGTATAGTGGCTGCGGAGATGCTTTTCTGTTTTTTTTTTAGCTACCGTAGCCTTCCCATTGGTTTAAAACCAATCTGGTTGCTCCTACATGAATGCCTCATGACCAGATATGCCAATTAATAAAATGTCTACCTTGATCCTTTTTTAAATCTAATACCGATTGTCCCCGAATTATGATGGTTTGACTTTTCGATCTTACGATGATGTTGATAGCAACTTGACAAATATTTTATAGTTTATATAGTTTGGTACTGTAATTATGTACAGTTTACTACTCCATACTTATTACCATTCTTAAGACTTTGGGTAGGCTAGGCCATGTCCTAGGCCATATTATGGGTCATCAGAATTCATCAACATCATAAGTCGGGGACCACCTGTACAGATGTCATTGCGAATATTAAATCGAAATATTTCAATTTAGGAACATTTTCAGGAAGAATCCTCCAAAGCTTTTCCCAGGCTTCTTTAGTCAGTTTGCTGTTCCAGATGGTATTGTACATTTGGAAGGAAATTTGACTTGACCTGACAAACAGCTTCAGTCCGAATGTAAATCTTGAACCACAGTTACTGACATATTTATCTTTTTGCAGAGAAAGTGGTCAAGGAAAGGCTACATGAGGACACGTTGGCTTATTCACAACCAGTATGTGAACATGAATACACACACACACACACACACACACACACACACACACACACTCTTTTCCCTACATACTGTCTTGTATCTCATTCTCTAAATGTTCTCTGTTGGTTTTTTAATTATGCTGTGTGTCCAGAGTGTGTACATGCCTGGGTCTTAACACCTTACATCCGCTCTGGAAAAAAAAAAAAAAAGCCGTGTGTGTGTAAGAGCGTGTGCAGCTTGTCAGCGTGCATGACTGGCAGTAATATCAGACACGTATTTATAGAGCTTTCGTGGCAGCAGGTGCCTAGAAAGTGCGTATGAGGGTGAAATGATTAATGAGCCAAGTTACCCTGGCTGCGCTGACAAAACACACACACACACACACACACACACACACACACACACACACACACACACACACACAGATTCTCCTTACAGCTAATGAGTTATAGCAGCCAGTGAGAGTGACAGCACTGATAGAGAGAGTACACAGGCACACTCATGTACACACACACACACCCACACACAACTATACACTCCCTCTTGATAGCTAATGCCGTGATTCAGGAAAAAAATAAATCTCATGATAGAGAAAAGATTTCAGGGTCAATTTGAAAGGTAGATGCTAGAATTATGTAGAACACGTTATTTTTTTTGGTGCTAAGGTTCTTTATTTTCCTTTATCGAGATCCCTTTAATGTCTACCTTTTACTTTATGTACAGTGGCTTGCATAAATATTCCTTTATATTATACTATATATATATACTCCTCAAGATCTTCCTCTCAAGATCTTCCTCTCCTCTGTAAACCAGATCTTATATATATATATATATATATATATATATATATATATATATATATATATATATATATATATATATATATATATATATATATATATATATATAAGATCTGGTTTACAGAGGAGAGGAATATCTTGAGAGGAAGATCTTGAGTAGCCTGTTTTAGAGCTCTGATCTCATCCCTAATAAACACCTTTGGGATGAACTGGAACACTGACTGCACCCCAGGCCTTCTCACCTCCCCTACATCAGCACTGACCTTACTAACACCCTTGTGGCTGATAAACACAAATTTTAAAAGGTCCCTCCAAAATCTAGTGTAACATCTTCCCAGAAGAGTGGAGGGAATTCTAAGAGCAAATTGGGACAAAATTATAAATGCGATGATTAAAAAGCACATACCATTCTTATGACCAGGTGTCCACTTTTGGCAATATAGTGTATAAGGTTATTGTAAACCCAGCATTTTTTTTCTGTGTGTGTGTGTGTGTGTGTGTGTGTGTGTGTGTGTGTGTGTGTGTGTGTGTGTGTGTGTGTGTGTGTGTGTGTAGGGGCCTGGACTTGGTGAACGTGCACCTTTTTCACGACGCCTCGAACCTCGTAGCCTGCAAATGCAGTCCCTCTGTGTACTCGACTTACAGACAGAAAGCTCTTCGTTATGTCATCAGCAGGTCAGCCCATGACTACAAATACTACAACAGCTGCAACATCTGTAAAAACCCATATACCGTATTTTTCGGACTATAAGCCGCTACTTTTTTTCCACGTTTTGTCCCGGCTTAAACAACGAAGCGACCTATTTATGAATTTTTCCTGGGTTTTTCCTGGTTTCACAAACTTCAAGCCAAAAAACTGAGCCCCATAACATTAGACCAATGAAATTTCCGAACGGAAACGAAAATGCACCTCACCTGTGTTCTGAGCTGCACGGCATCGGGAGAAAAATAGTTTTTTTAACGCACGACGATGCCAAGAGAAAAACTCTCGAGAGAAATAGTTGTGAAAGGAAGGAGAAAGACAGTGAACAATGACTTTCTTGGTCGGCTACTGCTTACATACAAGCCGTTGTAACGCGTTGAGTCTGGGTGAAGGGAGAGCGCGCTAACTCCACTTGCAACAGAAATCATATAAGCACAGACAGGTTTCCAAAACTTTTTTATTTTTCTTGGCAACAGCGTTGCGGGTTAATCAAAAAAACTTAGAAATAAGTATCAGAAAATAATAAATACATATTCCTCGGTCTTGCACACATGCAGTAATAGCGGAAAAATGCGGCGGCAGGCTATTCCCAAAATACCGCTCTGCTTTTGAAGGAGCCACAACATATTTCACCCATTACACCGTGTAACAGACACTGTCTTTCGTTAAAGCCTGTGTAAAGTTCATTAGTTTTAATGTATACACCTGCAGCTTATAGATGCTTATAGGCTTATTTATGTTCAAAAAATAAATCTTTGTCAAATTCAGTGGGTGCGGCTTATATATGGGTGCGCTTTATAATTACAGTACTTATAAGTACTTACAAGTGTAGCGTCTCAGTTTTCTAGTGTGTGCATCAAAATAACACAGAACCAACAAATGTCTTTGATACACAGGATATCTAATGACTTTGGACCACTGCCTTTCTTCCTGTTCGGAGATTTTAACTTCCGCCTCGATACACTAAGACTAGTACAGGTACGATTTACATCTGGTCCAGACACACATACAGTACACACCTCATCATCAGGGTACGAAGGTGTGTTGACTATATTGTCTGTATATTCAGGACCTCTCTACGACTGCAGAAGTGCAGATGGAGATGGACAGCACAAACGAAGTGGAGAAAATCATCTACAAGGAAAAAGGCAACGACCACAAGGTGCGCCTGGTGATTCATGTAATCACCGTGGTGATAGATTGCACAACGCTAAATCCATAGAGAATATGGCATCCCTGCTGCTCTGTACACTACCTGTGCTGGACCCAGATGATTTATTGACTCTTGTTGTGTTCAACTAACCACTGTCCGGGGTTAGATTTATGACTCGCGAGACAATATTGACTTTTTATCGCCAGTGGAGAAAATGCATGTCTGCATTAAGATCGCTCGTCGTTAATGCGTGATTCGTTTTTACGAGACTTTAGAGTCTTGTTCTTCTGACATTCAAGATGTCTTTTTATATTCCTTCCTCTATTGTCTGTCTTTTCCCGAAAGCAGGTGCTGTTTCAAATAGAGACTAAGCAGTTTTTATACCTGCACCATAAACTCTTCAGAGAGGACACTGGACAAAAGGTGAGCTAAAAGTCGTTTGTGTGCACTGTCTCACTTCTCAGTGTGATTCAGAGTGAAATTGGTTCTTTTTGGTCCGTTTTGTTTTTGGTTTGGTATCAAATTTAAATGAATTTAAAAGCAACAAAAAAGTGCTAAATTCAGGGGCCCCCAACTATCGAGTCGTGGGTCATTTGGTATCGGGCCGCATAGAGAGCATAAAAACTTTTTAAATATTTTGCAATAGGCTGAATTTCCGCACTTTCCGAATCTTTTCCTCTGCATCGATAAATTAAGATCCCTCTGATTCTGTATTATGTTGATTTGAGTTCAATTTTTTATAAAAAAATTTAATTGGTAAATGAATTATTAAATTATATAATATTTACAATGGTAATATAATATGCACATTATTTGGTTTAGTGCAAAAAAGGTTGGGCACCACTTTGCTAAGTGCACAAATTTCTACCCAATCATGTTATGGAGTCATTTTTTAGCTGATTAAATAAATAGTTTCACTCATTTGTGTTTTGTTAGGTTTTCTTTACATTAATGCATCCATGCACTTCACATAAATCCATCCATCTATTTTTCCAAAACGCACAGCTGCTGTGATTCTCTCATCTCGGTTTTGGGCCACAACAGAATCTCTCTAGAGTTTGATTAAAAGCCTAAGTCTCGGTTTGCTCGAGAACAGAACCAGCATGGAAAACTCTTAAAATCCTAAAGTTTATTCTGTCTATGTAAATGCCACCTCGTCTTAAACCACCTTTTAGCTCCTGGAGTATGACAGTGAGACAGCAGCCTTCGATGACATCATCACAGAAGAGGAGATTCGGTTTCTTCCCAGGTAACTCAGATCTTTCGAAGCAAAACAAAAAAAAAACTAATGTTGAGAGTGTTCATGTTTGCATTGTTTTAAAATGTTATGTTAATATAGATTTTGTTGTCATGTCTATTTGCAGTTACCCCTACAGTGAAGACTACTCTAAACCCACGCAGTACATGAACACACGCTGTCCAGCCTGGTGTGATCGCATCCTCATGTCCCACAACACAAGGGACGTCATCTACAGGGTGAGTCCTGACATACCGTAAACCCTCAGGTTTTCACAATTATTTAGTCTTTGTCTTATGAAGGAAAAACTTTTTGTTGACTTTCTACGTAAAACAAAAAATTTTTTTTAAAGATTTGTTACTTAGCAACAAAGTACCTGATTATTATTAATTTTATTGTAATATAATTAAATATGAATAATTTTACTGAATAAATGCAGTTCCTCATAATTATTTATTTTTGTATAGTAACTAGGTTAGGTTAAGTAGGTAACTAGGAGTAAAATAAATGAGTTGCTTGATTTAATATTGTCTTTTACAGAGAAACGATGGACAGAATAACGTCGTGTACAACATCCTGGGCCAGAAGGTCTGCATGGGAGACCACAAGGTAATGCACCAGAAAATGAATGGACTGTGGATTCCACACGCAGCATCAACATGACTGATATTTGACAATAACTGGGAATTAAACATTAAATCTAATTCACATATTGTGTAGTTTTTTTGTGTTTTGTGAGATCCTTCATTCTGAGTATTTTGCTTTATTTTCCAGCCTGTCTTCTTGTTCTTTGCACTGAAATCCAACAACCAATGATATCAAATATGGACCTATTAAAGGGTAAGGGATTTAGCGCGCACACATTGTATGCTTACAGAAAAAAAGTCTTTGTGTTCATCAATTCATCAATCAAGTTGTTATATAGTATATGGACAAAAGTTGGCGGATGCCTGGCCTTATGATTTGTGTGTTTTTTTTTAACATTACATTTCACATTTAGTCTCCATTTACAGCTATAGAAAACTCCACTCTTCTGGGAAGATGTTCCACTAGATTTTGGAGTGTGGTTAGGGAGATTTGGGCTCAATCAGCCCCAAAAGCATAAGCAAAGTAGAGTACTGATGTAGGTGAGGTAAGGATGTCCGAGTTCAGGCAGTGTTCTAATTCATTCCAAATGTGTTCAATATGCTTGAAGTCAGAGCTATAACAGGCCAGTCAAGATCTTCCACTCCAACCGACATAAACCATTTCTTCATGGAGTTCTTTTGACCTTGTGCACACTGGCATTGTCATGCTGGAAGAGGTTTTGGTTTCCTAGTTCAGGTGAATAAAAATGTTTAATGCCATCCAAAGACATCCTATACAACCGTGTCCCTCACAAAATATGTTTGTCTTTATAGTGTATTTGGAATAATTTCTGTTACATATCCGTTTTCTATTATTAAAAATAGAATTTTATTAATTAATTTATTTTAAAAGTCGAACGCTCAATTTCAACCGAAATAATCAATCAAACAGCAGCGTGTTATTTTGAATTTTCGTGACAGCACTAATCTGTAAGAGCCATCTGCTGCTAGTTTGCGTGAAATGTCAAAATTCATCAATGCGTTAATTCATAAATGATATGAGTACACTTTTACTATTGTGTTGCAAAGTGTAACCATACTTAATTCTCTTTATAAAGTACATGCATTTTAATGAACCTGAATGTAAATTTTCTCAAAGGGCACATCTGTTTTTTTTATTTATTTATTTATTTATTTATTTTTTATTATATTGTTTATGTTGTGAATAAATGTGAATTAAGGTTAGTTTATATATATATATATATATATATATATATATATATATATATATATATATATATATATATATATATATCATATTCGATTTTTAGATATTTAGGATTTGTAATGTAAAGAGAAAACTTGAAATTGTGGAACGAATGAGGAAAAAATCTAACAATAAAAAAGGAGAAAAGTTTTTATTAGTTATCTTTAATTATGCTCATTATTTGCATTATTAGCACATTTAAAAAAAAAATTTGGTAGTAGAAGTTAAGTAAAACTATAAAAAAAAAAAAATTATAATATTTATTATTATTAAAACAACATTGTTACATTATATTATGTATTATGTAGCCATTATTATTTTAGTGGTTGCATTCATAAAATAATTTATTATTATTATGATTATTATTATTATAAGCTTTATTTATGCAGTATTTTATAATCAGGTTTACAGCATTTAAATACAACAAAATAAAATTTACCTCGCTGTCATATTAATATTCTTTTTTACAGGACTGTTTTACAAACATATATTATTGTTGCTATTATTGTCATATTTATTATGATTATTTTTATTATTATTACTAGTATTACGAGTAGTTCTTTCTCTAATAGTCTTTTTCCGAGCACGTTTCTGTGCACCGTGTTTTCTTAGTGTTAGACAGATGTTTATTGGAGTATGCGTGTTCACTAGTTCAGCTCGCTGCTTTCTCATGGAGCCATTTTCCACTCCAGCGCTCTTTTTCACGTTCTTTCGCAGCGAGCGCAGGCCCCCGGAGATTCCTTCTGTGTAAAACAGTAAAAACAGAGCTGTCACTCTACCTCCCCTGATCCATGGCTATTGAATCCTTGACATTCCGCCGTTTGCTGCGTTACTAGCAGCGAGCAGGGTGCTATAAATACGCCGGTGTTTATTAATTACAGCCATCAGCATTAGCGAGGAGGATATATCTTGGCTTGTTGTCCTCTATTGGCATTTTTACGGCCATGATTTCGTTTTGCCGCCAGGTTTATGCGTGTTCTATAGGTCTCGCGATGCGGCGTAGATGGCCTTGTTGCCGTTTTTGATTGTTTGATTGTTGTCCTGCGTGACAAACGAAACCGTCTCCAATCTGATTGGTCAAAAACGATTATTGCTGATTTTTTATTTTTTTTTACTTCATACCAATGTGCTTGTTCTAACATGGTCTCGTTTTTATAGTAACAACTCGTTAACTAGAGGATTTCCTTTGGCAGACTGAGCTCATAATCTAAGCCTAATGGATTTTATTTTGTATTTTGAACAAAAAGGAATGTGCACATTTTTTATGAGAAGTTCAACATTTAAAACCATTATGGAAGGAGTCTGCAGTGTCAGTATTTTGTACCAACCACAAGAGTCTTCTTTTTTGAAATTTTCTACTTCCTGTATTCAAAAATGTCCTTCTTTGAAATATAAGATCTGAAACATGACACAAATATTGAACAAAAATTCATTATTTTTATGTCCAGATCTTTCCAGAAGTAACTGTTTTTTAACTGAATCAGCATGAAACTTCAAGATGTCCTGTCATAACCAAAAGCTATACTTCTAATTTCTTTATTGTCTTTGTCTCCTAGGTGTGTCCGTGAAAAAGAAGGTTTCCGGATGGCTGTTATTCTGCTACAAAAGCTCACAACCTGCGTAGACCTCAAACCACACAAGGGAAGGGGAGGGAGAGAAATGATGCAGCCCAGCCCTAGTACAAGTTCTACATTTTTACAGTTCTCAAGAGATTTTAGTTTCCTGCTCAATTTGAGATTATCACCAGTCTTCAAACCCTACAGTCAGGGAATGCACGTGAATCCACTAGCTTTTTTTTTTCTTCCAACTTTATATCAATAGCATGCTCAGTACAAGCTCCAGCTATACACCGTACACTTCAGAATTGCACAAGCTGCTCAGTCAACACCCCCCCCCCCCAACACACACACACACACACACACACACACACACACACTTATATTCCGATGTTAAATATACGTTCCTTAGGCTTATAAACATTTATATAGTACGAGTTGCCGCCGCGTTCCACCATGGCTGTCGTCTTAATTTGGGATCTCTGCTGTGCAGTAAGTCAGACATTCTCGGATCGGAGCGAGAGAATATGCACCAGGCAGGGACGAAATCCAAAGGCCATCAGCAGCGTATGAAATATGGAAATGCATCCCAAAGAGACAGACACGCCCACAGACTTTTAAAAATAGCTTCAGTTTGTAGCTACAAACCGCCTTTTATATAACAACACCATATAAAGCTAAATGTACATTGTAATTTTTTTGGTGTGAGGGATGTAGTCAGACGAAACCTTTTCGACTGACCTTTTTAGACAGAAGTTGCCTTAGTTTTCATTTTCCGCTACATATCTATATGTATACACTATATGACTGAAAGTTTTTGGACACCTGACCATCACACCCACAAAGTTAGAAGCACACAGTTGTACAGAAATGTCTTTCTTTACAGTAGAATTACAATATCCCTTTACTGGAACTTAGAAGGCCAAACACTGTTCCAGCATGAAAAAAAAGTACAAACCCTATGTACAAAGCGAGCGCCATAAAGACGTCCTGTGTTAAGTTTAAAGAAGAAGAACTCCTGCACAGAGCCATGACCTCAACCCCACCAAACCTCAAAACCCTGACTGAACCCCAGACTTCAACATCCAACATTGGTACCTGATCCAACTAATGCCCCACAGCCACGTGCCTTAATCTAGCCGAAAGTCTTCGCAGGAAAATGGAGTTTATAATTAATATTAAATAGTGATCTGATACACGGTCCATTAAGCACACGGTTCGATTGTCAGGTGCCTACAAACCTCCGACCATATAGTGTATATATATACGAAGCCAAGTCTATGACCAAATCTTGTATTGCTTTATCGTCATGCTGCTATAATGCCTTTACCTTCTGTACTTAACCTTCATTTATGAATAATCCGGTGGCAAGGTACGTGCTTAGAAAGAAACACAACGTGTCCTTAGTTGTACTCTAATGATCTGTGAATTGTTTAGCATTTACTCCTTTATATATGATTTTGTGGTTCTTTATCCCACGTTTATCCTGTTAATAACACAAATTATACTCTGTTTGATGTTTTCTTTAGTGGCCTAATCACACAACATGGTGTCCCATCACGAATCGTTAAGCTTTTATTTATTTTTTTTTATTTTAAAACCAATCCGGTCCACCGACAATCGATGTTCATTAACCACCATATAAGCATGCACAAGAAAAGTAAAGGATACTGATATGACAGGCAGGCCATTATTTTAATATGAGTACGATTCGATCTATTTGTGTAATCTAAATACCCCCCCCCCCAACACACACACACACACAGACACACACTATTCGCCCTGCAACCTGAGAATTTTTTTTTTTCCCTTTCTCCAAATCGATAATTTACGTGCGAGGGTTAAATTGCACTGCCCATTTGTCAATAATGGACTTGTTGGAGTTGATCCATGATGGTGCTCGACATAACGCATTGCTCTCGAGAGCTTTGCTCCAAGCTGAAGTTCAATACAGGGGCTGTAATGTTGCTCAATGAGAAGCACTGATATTTTTTTTTGGCATTTGTGATTTTATAATGAGATCGAAACACTACTTTTTATTTTTTATTTTTTATTTTATTATTATTTTTTTTTTTAGAGCATAATTTATAACTTTTATACGTTGTAAAGGGCACTGATCATCGCTGGGAGTCTCTTTGGGCTCGTCGTGTAGCCACTAATGTTTGCACTTATCGGCGTTTTTAATTTTACACACGGTTGATTTAGGACCACTAAGAAATTGTTTAGAAATATTTTACAGTAGCGTTTTTAGAAGGTTTGCTCAGAGTGGTTTGAAATTAGACATGTGATGATAGGCAGATATTATATATATAAAATATATATAATGTCATATATGAAATATTATACTTTAGTACAATGTGAAGCATCCCTTGAAATGTAATGTTTTAAAGCCTTTTCCTAAAGAAAAAACATACCAGGTGAAAATGAAATAATAAAAGAAAAACAAAAAAAAAAACCAGGTCTTTATCTATCAAGTCAAACAATTTAATACCTGCACTGATATTGAGCTGTATTTATTATACGTTTCCATAGGGTTCCATAGTGTTCGGCTTCTAATCTGAATTTCATAACCTCCACCATTTACATGGTGGGACATCCATTCGCTGAGATTGTCTGAATCTCGCCCATGTGGTTTTGCTCCGAAACAAACGAGTGCTTAACCCCCTTCGAGGCGATGCGGCTGCTCTTGTTTTAGTTTGTTTTGTTTGTTCAGACAGACAGATTAGGGGCGGCTTGTCTTGGCTCATCGGCATGTGAAAAGAGGAAAGCCAGTTAAATCCTGACCCGGCGCGGTCATTAACACACCTCGAAGAGATTGATGGCGCTGTGATTCCGGCAGCTTTCGGGCTTTCCGCTGATTGCAGAGGGAAGAGTGGTCAATAGAGGTGAAGTCTCGCTTACACTCATTCTATAAAAGAATCGCCTCGGATTTGACTAACGCGCCATCACACTGTGTCGTTCCCAAGGTTCTGTTCGCTCACAGACTCGCACAGCTTGTGCCAAATGTGTCATATAAACGTGTATCTCATACCGTCTGTTTTCCTTTTTGAATTTCCTGTTTGTCATATTTATCTGAAGAAAAATAGAATCAGGAAGCAGTTATTCGACTGCGTGTGTACCTCCGAAGCAGCTGAAAGTCAATGTCTCTGTTCAGCATTACGCCTCGAAATCACAAATGTTTCATTTTCAAATGGTATGTGAACCTAATCTGTGTGGTTTCACTCCCACTTTTAATAAAATGTATCTATGAATCATGAAAAGTCTTCATTGGTGTTTTTACTAAAAATGATTCTCGGTTTGAATAAAAATAAGTGATGCACATAAAACCTACACTGACATGCTACAACCGCAGACTTGCTGATTCATGCAATCACCCAATTGGGTGATCATGTGGAGTGCAATGCATTAAAAAAAAAAAGAACGACTCAAAAAATTGATCAAAGATCAATGTAAAGGAAAACATGTTTCCACAAAGCACTGTAGACATTATCTGGGTTGTTACAACAGTCTGGAGTTGTGTTTGGCGTCTGGAATGACAAAATGGTGTGAAAAACAAAAAACATAAAGTTCTTATTGAAACAGCCTGCAGATTATACAATTGCATTCACAGCATTTGTCAAATGCCCATATTCACTGCGAGTTTCAATTATTTCATGTATAAACTCAACAGTTGTATAAATGGTGTTAAGGGTCTTGTTCCTGGTGCTGGGATTTGAAGTACACAACCTTCTGATTCGAATAAGAGTTCTGTACAACCACAGGGAGTTCAAAGAGTTCAAAATGGTCAAAATGGACAACATTTCAAACCTTGTGGTGGATGGCCTGCATTTAAATTTATGGCATTATAGCAGACACTTTTATTGGTTAACAGAAGGGCTTGAAAGCCTTATACTTATACTGGTTCATAAGGTCACAGACTTAGACTTGCATCAAAACTTGGAAAGAGATAGAAGTTGTAAGATATATAGAAAGCAAAGGCTTTTATTTTATTTGGAAAAGTTGTTTGGTCTGTATGGTCATGTATGTGGTAGAAAACCACATCTGGTTTCAGGTTTACTAAAGCTGGACAGTTGAACACTTAAAAAGAATTTTCTCAATTTTCAGAAATGAATTTACTGTTCATTCAAAGTGGCCAAATGATAAATCTAATACTTATCAACCTAATCATTTCTAATCAATGCCTGTCAGCTGGCTCATATATTACAGCCTATCACACTGCAGTTCCCAATTTTATCATCTGTGATCATAAAATTCACAGATGATTGCAATTATAATTATATTTTTCCGTTCGTATCTTTGGGTCGGTATGAGAACCGTGCGAAAAGTTCACCTCATGGATTACAAAGACTTCGGCCTTAAAAATCGGTCAATAAACAACAACATAAAGGACAGGGTTATTAATAATTGGCACCTGCGCTAGTGCTCTAGGCTGGGAATAATGTTTACTCACCGCATTACTGGAGCAGGTGTTAATAAAATGCATGCTGATAGCTTTATGTTGCCTTATCAGTAAGAGGGTGTTACTGCACAACTTCAAGATACAGCTTTTCATTCATTTATCGTCATACTAACATCCTTCCACAATGGTGCAATGTGATCCGTGTAACAAAAACACTCTTTAGAATGAGAAAAGAATGAGTCCTGTTTAGGAACCTATAAGAAAGTGGGGATACATGGATATTTTGCAAAGTGCATTAGATCTGATGCATTAGAACTTAATCACTAAATCATCTTCAGGTAAAAGAGTAATAAAGTTACTATATACTATACTATAGTTACTACATTATAGTAAGTAATAATTAATATAGATGTTATATACTATACTGTATTTATCATATACCAGATGCATTGTCATCTGTCTACATTGACAATTGCATAGCTTTTGTTTTACCTCATACACTGCTTAATTAATAATAAAATATCTTCCCCTTAATATAAAATGATTGGGTAATTCTTATTATAAGATCATTACAAAAGAAATATAAGAAAATTTTTTCTATAGATTAAAATAATTCATATTTTTCAACTCGTTTTCAAGCTTGACAGATCAGACCAAAAAAAGGGAAAAACGAATACGTAGAAATATGTTTAATTAACTTATATTTGTTTTATATTCTAAAAGAAAGTGTATATACATATATTTTCGTGGACACCTTGACCATAAGATGCCTGTGCTTTTTAAACATCCCATTCTAGATTTACTCCCTGTAGGTGGCGTTAGGAAGCCTGGGGTGAAGTCAGCATTCCAATTTATTTTAAAGGTGTTTAATAGGAATGAGGTCAGAGCTTTTTAGCAGACCTCTTAAGATCTTCCAATTTAACCCATGTAAACTATATCTTCATGGAGCTGGCTTTGCGCACAGGTACATTGTCATGGCTGGAACACATTCAGGAGAGGAACAATGAATGCTAACGCAGCCATAGACATCCTATACAATTGTGTGCCTCCAACGTTGTGGTATCAGTTTGAGGAAGAATTACGTATGGTTGAAAAAGTCAGGTGTCCTGATACTTTTAGTCAGTAAAGCGTATATATTTATATAAACTGTGAATAAAAATTTAATTATCAAAAGAGCGGAGTGGTTTCACTTTGTTCCAATTTTCTTATTGATTAATGTTCAGCATGTCATACTTTTATTGAGAAACATTTAGTAATTGCAAACACAACACAGTATCTTTGTTAAATATATGTATGGCACTATTATTGGCACTATGTATTCATATGAATATAAAATATTTGAAGTATATTCCCATTGGGTTTTTTTCAGGACATGGGTCCCTAGCCTGGGGTTTCAGACCTGTGGGGTCAACTGAAGAGAAGAGAAGAGTTGTTGTACATTAAATGTGAAGAATCTGGAAAGATTCTCTATAAAGGAACATTCCTCATTCACTCAGAGCTGCTATCTTGGAAAATGGGAGGTGGCAAAGCCTTCTTTGCTCATATTTACCTATGGTGCCAATGTTAATGGTGGGCACTGTAGCATTATTCTCGTCATGACACAACAAACACTTGCAACAACAAGACTTTATTGCACCGTTATATACTTATCAAACATCGACGTTGCTCACATGGACCCGAATATTGAGGAATAATTTCTCTTGCATGTCAAGTTCAATAAATAAACATAATTTGGGAAATTATTTACAGAAAGACAGAGCTGAAACTATACTCTAGAGATGCTGCAAGTATATCTGTGTGTATATGTATGTTAGTGTGTGCGTACGTGTGCATGTAAACATATACACATATACGTGTGTGTGTTTCTGCCTGTGTATGGATGTTTGTGTGTGTTTGCATGTGTGTGTGTCAGATGTGATGTGGCCCCAGGCGTAGCACTGAGAATGATCTGCGGTGTTTGCGCAGAAGCAGGCGGATCTTTTCGTCGTCCGAGTCGGGGTCAAGAGGTTTGTTGTATTCCTCGTCCTCCAGCTCAGTGTCTGAGGTGGCCTGTCTCTCGCCCCTGGATGCCTGAGTGGAGCTCGGCTCAGACACACTCTTCTTACGCCACTTAGTGCGACGGTTCTGGAACCACACCTGAGGGGGAACGCACAACCAGACACACACACACACACACACACACACACACACACACACACACACACACACACACACACACATACACACAGTGTCAACTCATCTAATAAATGGATACATAAAGAGCAGTGTGTGAGACACAGATCTCCAGGATTGTGTGTGTGTGTGTGTGTGCAGTACATCCTCTTCTACATTGAGAGATTTCTACTATAAAAGCATTATATAGTTAAACATTAACCCTGTATTTGTACTGCGACATTAAAGCTATTCTATTCTATTCTATTCTATTCTATTCTATTCTATTCTATTCTATTCTATTCTATTATGGTTCAAATTATTTATATTTTATTGTGTTCGACCCATTACCCATTGTAACCTAATTCTATTGTATTGTATTTTTTTTTATATATGTCTTAATTTTTATTCTAGTGTGATCAATTCTTAGTCATCTACTTTAATTCTATACTATTTGAATTCTAATATCAAATAATTTTTGTGCAAACTATTCTGTTCAATCTCCATCCTTCTGTGATTTAACCGTTTGTAATTGTATTTAATTATAGTTTAATTTATTTGTTATAAATTAATTTATTTGTTTGAATGTACTATCTATCTATCTATCTATCTATCTATCTATCTATCTATCTATCTATCTATCTATCTATCTATCTATCTATCTATCTATCTATCTATCTATCTATCTATCTATCTATCTATTGATTGCTTTCATGAAAAAATGAGGAAAAAAACTAAAGCAGAAACGTAAATAAAACCTAACCCTAAATCCTAAATTATATAATTCTGCACCACTTTACTGTAACCTCATTTAATTCACTTTAATTCTATTCTAATTTGTTCTGTTGAAATGTGCTCTTTTTTGTAATTCTGATCAATGTCAAGCTCTTCTCCTCATTTGATTCCATCCAATTCATTTCTGTTCTGGAAAACATGCTCATTTAATTTTGTTTTGTTTTGTTGCGTTTCATTTCATTTCGAAATCTTCCATTGGATTTCTATTCTAAATTGTTGTCTTATGCATTTGTAATTCTATTCCATTGCAATTAATTCTGCTCTGTTCTACTGCCATTTTTTCCAGTCTACTATAAAACAAATTTCAATAATTCTTTTTCAAAATATATAGTTGATAAAATACATTCAGTGTAAAACAGAAACAGAAATAAAAATAGAAATCAAATTTACAATTTAAGAGTCTTTTTAAGTAAATGTATATATAAAATGAATTTATATCAAACAAATTTGATATATACAGATGTTGCCATTAAAAATGCACGTCACAGGAAAACAAATCCTGTGACTTGACTGCTTTTCATTTAAAATTCTGTCACATCAAATTTATACAATTAGAGTTTATTAGGCCAAATAAGTGCAGAATCAGAAAATAATATAGAGTGATTGTGTGTGTGTGTGTGTGTGTGTGTGTGTGTGTGTGTGTGTGTGTGTGTGTGTGTGTGTGTGTGTGTGTGTGTGTGTGTGTGTGTATGACCACATAATTAGGCTGTGTCATCTTACTTTAACCTGTGACTCGGTCATGCCCAGTGAGTACGCCAATCTCGCTCTCTCTGGTCCTGCTAGGTATTTGGTCTGCTCAAAGGTTTTCTCCAGGGCGAAGATCTGATGGCCGCTGAACGTCGGTCTTGTGTGTTTCTTTCTGCCCGCCGTCTCAACAGGATGCCCACTGTCTACTAATCAACACAAACAAAACCCATCAGACCAATCCATCTATATTTACATTTTAATTTGCTTGGATCCTTTGTTAAGATTAAACAAATTAGTACATCAGCAATAAAGTCGTGTTCTATCGAGGTGTTTAATGAGGACATGTAGATGATTTTAGAATATCCAGTTCAAATATAAAAGAAATAAGCATTGCATTAAGTCAGGTTTCATATCTAACCGTAGGTTGCTTTAAACAAAAAAAGCCATGAATGTATATACTGCATGTGAATCTTATACTGAACTGTGTTTTAATACACAGGCATCCTGTTTAAACTCAATTTAACTGAATTATTTCAAGAGTGGATGTTCACATAGTTAGCAATGTACTTATTCTGTATTTTGTTCATAATGTATTTTAGTACACAGCTAAACAATTCAGAGGTTAATGCAAGGCGCTCAATCATTTTATAATTAGAATAAATAGCAACATTTAAATGTTAGTATTTTTACTTCTATTATAAATTAATAAGGATATGATCAGGTGTGTGCGTATGTTTGTGTGTGTTTGATTGAATTGATTAATACAATAATATTATTCATTGGTATCATTTAAATTTTATATTTAAGACTCAAGATTTCATCATTTATATAGTTTCTTTAATTATAATATTTAGTTATATATTATTTGCTAATAATATTATTTCAATTAAATTAATAACACACACACACACACACACACACACACACACACACACACACACACACACACACACACATTCACAATTACTGTATATACATATAGTTTAATTAAAACAATACTAAAATAAAACTATTATGCTAGTAATTTGCATATCAGTAATTATTCACAGATATCATGGAATATAAATTTGTCAATATTATAAAAATTTGACTATCATATTTTTTTTTTGTTGTAAATAATATTATATGTTAGAATGTATTATGTCACACATTTAATATTTAAAATCTATTTATCATATTTAAATGCCCCAATGATTAGAATGTGTTTGATTTTAGTTTGAATTTCATATCTGGTGTTATTTAGCTATAATGAACAAAACTAAAATAATAATTAGACAGGGATGCATTATGCTTATTGGATTTCTGAAGAAAATGTCTTAACTTAATGATGCTGATTTGTCTTACTGTTACTGCACTGTTGTCTGCCTCCTCTCCAGTCGTATCCTCCCTCCACCCAGCAGCTGGTGCGTCCCTTTACACCCGGACACTCAGTAGGTTTGGGGAAAGCACCCAGAGTTGTTTGGGTGTAATCCCGGTTATAATACACCCCCGGAGTGGGTACGGTGCCACTAAAACCCCCCATGCTGGAATATCCAGAGAGCAGTGTAGTATTACCCGGAGCTCCCACTACAGATCGACTCAGGATGTCGCTGATGCCGTGTGGTGTACCCGCCTGCAGCTGGGCGTTCAGGTTGCCGGGACTGAGCTTGTAGAAGCTATTGGACACTGAGTATTGGCACATGGGTGCCTTGATGTCCGTCGGGAACTGGTTCAAGCCGTTGTTGAAGAGGAATGACCCGGACAGGTTGGGCTCCATGGGAACCAGCGTGTGTCCTTCGTCTTTGTCCAGTAATGAAGGATCCAGGGTGAATATTTAATATTTAATGGCCGGAGGGATCTCACATGAAAGGCCAGCTTTGGTCTGATCCACTTCGGACTCTATGTCCTCCAGAAGAGTGTTCCTAAGTTTGTTTTGCTCTTGAGTCAGTATGAATCCTAAAATTTCTTCTCCGTAACTTTTACCTGTTTTGTTCCATAGTTTGTGCTGCAACTCCAAAGTCAACACCGAGCGTCTTGCCACCTTTAACCCAGTCCTGCAGACGAATGCCTTCGAAGCCAGCTCCTAGCTCTCAGGTCATAAATACGAGCTACCTTGCACAGATGTGGTGTTCATTTGATAATGATGACCAACGTTAGTGCTGCCGGGCCTCGACTGGACAAGCACATAGCACAGCACAGGGCCTGATTGGTCACTGCACAGGACGGCAGCTCAGGATTGGTCTGTGGCAGATTAATGGCTTTTTGAAGTGGCAGGGAGGGAATTAGTGAGTTTTTGATGGCCTCCCTGCCCTGTGTGTGGAGCAGCAGTAACACACCGGAGTGGAAAGAGATAGCACTTTAGGAGCCTGTCGTGGTCGTCGGTTTGATTTTGATTGCAGAATTGTGAGCTACAAATAGTGACTTAATGGATATTTGGTGGAACAGCTTTTACACCGAGCTTGTTATTTTGCTATATGCCATGTTGAACAACATGGACCTTTTTGCTTCATTTTTTTCCCTTGTTGTTTTCCATGAAAATGATGATAGATAGATAGATAGATAGATAGATAGATAGATAGATAGATAGATAGATAGATAGATAGATAGATAGATAGATAGATAGATAGATAGATAGATAGATAGATAGATAGATAGATAGATAGATAGATAGATCACTGAGATTACTCTCTTCATCAAAATGCATCATTCAGATTTTCCTGACTGGTCATGAAATAAGATGGAAACAGGACCAGTCAGCACTCAATCTACAGATTCTGATGATTTAGTTACAAATGACAAAAAAAGAAAATGCACTTTTCTGTCTTCTTTCGAATAGAAGTTCTCAATAAAGGCAGTTTCACCCAATGAGACTTTTTATGTAGTTGTAACAAATGAAGAGCCAATTTGAGTCTTACTCCAGCAATTAAGTTAAAGTATAACAACAATAAAAGAATATTTTCTTTATTTTCAACTTTAACCCTTGAACCCATACACACAGAATCTATGACAAACAGGTCAGTTACATATATGACGTTAGCTTTTTAGCCGAACCTGTGGACCACTAATCCATTCAACTGCCTGACAGAGCACATATTCGACTCGAAATGTCTTTGCAATTGTATTTAATAATCTGTAATGAGCTCCTATAAGTTTTTCAGCTGATTACCATTACCAGGTTTAGCTTCTTTTTTTTTTTATTAAGCTACAAATCTCCTGCTTATATGACACATTAGGGTTTTAGATTTCTACTTGAATAAAATGACAAAAAGTAAATACTTTTGAAAGTACTTACGTATAAAAACTATGAAAGCTGTTTATAAATAATCGATGCAATTCAATGTTTCATCCTTTCGTACATTACTGTATATCTTTATATGGATTTGCATGCATGATTTAATGACTGGTTATCAGTTAATGCAATTTAGTCTATGATTCGCTATTCACAGGTGGGAAAGAACGGGAGGGTTTTTTGAAATATACTGGAGTACAAATTTCCCAAAATGAAATGAAACGTACAAATACTTATGAAATGTAAAAAAAACGTAAATATCCTTATTACCTGCCAAAGGTGGTTTATCTCAGAGCATTAACTTACCTGGCAATATGAGGAATAAAAATGTGTGAATTTGATTTATTGTTTTAAAATGGACACTCAAATAGCTTATTCAGAATTATTACCTTTCACATTTACCTCTTAGTTCTCTCACTACAAATGTTTTATTCTACAGATTTCTTGTCAAGTTGTTTGGAAACACAATGTGTTGTTGTTTTTTTTACATTACATACAGTTGCACTGAGGACTGGAACTCTGACACAATTTTCTCTTTGAACAGATTGTAACTGGGTGGAGCGAAAGTACAAACAGGTTTGCTTAGCCACTTATTACACCCCTAATAACGTCATTGCTAAAGCAAAATATTTTAAATATTATGTCCCACAAAATCTGTAGGTGTGTACTAGCAAGAAATAACAGTCACAAATATATTTAATACCTACCCATTAATAATCATAAAAATCCCCCAGTAGAGAAATGAACCAAATAACATACACTTTATGGTACTGAAAGTCTTGGAACACCATAAGATGAACTATTAGATTTGTATGTGCTTTTTGAAGATCTCATTCCATATTTAGTTCCCATTTGCGGTTATAATAACCTCCACTCTTCTGGGAAGATGTTCCACTAGATTTTGGAGTGTGCTTGTGGAGATTTGTGCTCATTCAGGGTGTTAGTAAAGTCAGGTACTGATGTAGGTGAGGTAAGAAGGGCTGGGGTGCAGTCAGTGTTCCAATTCATCCCAAAAGTGTTCAGTAGGTTTGAGGCCAGAGTTCTGGAAAAGTCAGGTGTCCCAATACTTTTGTCTGTACAGTGAAGGTTTAGTTTATATGTAATTACAACATACAATAAAAACGTTTTCATGAGACTATCTATCTATCTATCTATCTATCTATCTATCTATCTATCTATCTATCTATCTATCTATCTATCTATCTATCTATCTATCTATCTATCTATCTATCTATCTATCTATCTATCTATCTATCTATCTATCTATCCAGCTCTTTAGCCAAATTCCTCATAAAAATCCTTGCACAAGATTCTGTTTTATATTCTATCCACTCTACCATGAATATTGCAATTTTTACACATTTATTGATTTGGATCAAGATTAATGAATAAATGATGACAATTTACATATAATCTTCACCGAAATACATTCAGTGGTCATTAAGATGCAATATTTGAAATGTGCATACTGGAAAGTTTTTTTTTTTCTGATTACTTAAAAGACTGATGTAACTGACTGTAAACACCTTATGTATAAATATCGTTTCATTCTCATAAGATACAACATGCAATTTACAAAACTTTTCCACAACATATAATGATGTATACAATAGACAATAATTTAAAGGAAGCATGAATAAAAATAATTTTCTGATTTATTCCCTCTTCACCCCTGTCACTGTTCTTTTGGTTGATGGCCTCCTCGAGGCAGAGTTATAGATATGTCATCTTTTTTTCCGTTTAATAAAACCGAATTGAGTGGTGACTCAACATTTGGGATATTTTATAAGCAAAGTGTAACTTGTTCCAAAACTTTTCCTGTCCATTAAAAAAGGCATAAAAAGTTATCACAGGACCACAATATTTGTTAGTTCATCATCATCATCAACATCATCATCATCTTCTTCCTTATGATCATCGTCATTATGATAATGACCAACATCATTATCAGTCTTTTGCTGTCTGTCTGCATAGATATACACACCCACACACACACACACACACACACACACACACACACACACACACACACACACACACACACACACCCACACACACACACACAGATGGTACATATCTATCAAACTGAAGCAGTCGTTCCTGTTTGTCAAAAAGCACTGGGTGTGATGAGCAGCTAAAATGGGTCTGATTAACAATCAGAACCCAACCTTTTTTTTCATACCATTCATTTCCCTTTCACATTTCTCAGCTTCTTGTAACCACAAAGCAAAATGTTGGTCTGTCAACTCACTCTGACTGAAGCATTATTAACAGATATTCCAGACTTTACAGTCAGATTCGGTCTTCTTATTCCAGTCACGCATGAAAGGTGAATATTTTGAGATTTAAGAACATTTGTTAATTTATTTATTCATTCACTGGAAACACATTCTGTTAAATAAACACCGCCTAACAAATAACCTATATATAACAATGATTATAAAGACAACACTCACTAAGACGACAACACAAATTTATACAGCACTGACCCACATTAACACACCAACCTGCCAATGACAACCCATTTAGAAACAATCAAATGACAACCCCCGAGAGTAAAGTATATGAGTTACTAGGGAAACCCCGAACTCATCTCCAGGGTGGTAAAATAAAGTGTTATCTGGCACTGAACAGATAGTACATGCATGGCAAAGTACTTGAGCACGGTGACTAATTCAAAACTGAGACACCTCGAAGAAGTACAGACTCTGTAAGGATGGTCTGATCAAGGAGACGGGGTGACGCACAAAGTAATGGCTGTCCCCAAGAGCAGAGACTGTGACAGCAGTGTACACTGAAGACAGAGTTTTCCCCTTCATTGAATGCACTAAATACATCTACATTCAAATAAATCGGATTATCCCTCATTTTAACTCCCTCTCAGTCCCCGAGAAACTGCCCCACCTACTGGAGGAGCACAGAAAAACCTGCACACTCGCAAAACAACTACTTACACACCTGCAACCAGGTGAGGAAGGTTGTGTGACCATGTAATTCAGTATATGCAACACACACACACACACACACACACACACACACACACACACACACACACACACACACACACACACACACACACACACACACATACATACATATGAACATACATTATTTTATTACATTTTCTTTTCTTTTTATTAAAACTACTTATTTTACTTACTTATCTTACATATTCTTGCCTTTTTTACTCCGTATGTTCCTATCTTATTTTTATTTTGCCTTTTTTTAATAAATTATATTAAAAAACATAAGTACAAAAAACAAAAATCCATGAAAAAATTTCTAAAGATATGAAACTTATTAGGCCTGGTGTTGGCCTGCTATGCGCACTTTGTGTATGTGTGTGTGTGTGTGTGTGTGTGTGTGTGTGTGTGTGTGTGTTTGTGTATATAAATACCGACCAGAAAACCCCAAAACTTCCCATGGAAAGTCCAGCCCATTGACATATGTCCACTAGGGGGCTCCCAACTAAATTCTTCGGCTTATTGATTTATATGTTTGTTTGCATATTTGTTTGTTTGTTTATTTATTTATTACCTAACCTTTTAGTAGTTAGCCCAGAATGTGCATAGATTCATAAAATGTACTTATAAAATCTGCATAATCATGAGTCACTGAACCCAGATCTCTCCAGGATAAAGCTGTTCTGCTGTTAATAAGGCATGTAGTTATAAAGAGACAATTTACAATAATATCTTGTAAATCCTTTACAAAAGTGCTCAGTGTGGTTCAGTTCATTCGCGTAAATAAAAAAAAATACAAATTTTGAACACATTTCAATAAAATAAACGAAAAGAACAGTTTCGTTTTTTATAATCTGAAATATTTGAAGTACATGAAGTAAAATCTTACATCTTAAATAAAATAAAATCTTAAATAGTAATTTTCAAAATTATAGGACACTAATTCTAAGCAAATGTATCAGCTGCTTTGTATGAAAGATCAGATTTACCTCATGTCTAATCTCTTTTATTAAAGTATGTAATCAAATGACACTCAATGGATTTAAACTAAAATGGATCAGCAGGTTTTGCTCACCAGATAATAAAAAATCTGACATTCTACCTACCTACCTGCCTACCTATTTATTTAACTATCTGTCTGTCTGTCTGTGTTGATTAACCAAATCAACACCTAGTACCTCCCCATAGAAGGGTTGCTACCAAGTACCAAGAACGTTCTTGTTAAAATGTCTATAGAAGTGACATTGTATTATTTATAAAAAAAAAAAAAAAACAGATTTAAGATTGATATAAGGTTTTTCAAACAGCTCTAAGTTCTTGGTTCTGCTTACACTTTTCTTTTTTTTTTACAGATTAAGGCCAAATAAACAATATTTTTGTTAATCCTTTACAATGCTACACTCTTCCATGGAGAAGTTTGGTCTGTTCTCAATGCTCAAGAATAAGAAATGTTTTGTTTTCTCTGTTTGGCATCACTGTCCAACTATTACTTATAAACTTCAGCATTTTCAGCTGTATTCTGCATCCTGATCTTACAAAATAACTACAGGTTGGGCTAGTGTTGGTGCCAGTGGTTTTTTTTTTTTTTGTTTAAAGAAACGTGATGTTTGTGTAGAAGTTCAGGCATTTGTTTGGACTTGTCTCAACAGATATGCACTGCAGCTTTAGGCTTATTGTACATCCAGTGTGTCAGGTTTCTCAACACTGAAAGGGAAGGCTACTGTTTTACAAACTGTTTTTATTCCTATTAAAAATCCATGTAAAGCAGTTGACTATTTTCTCTACGACTTTAAGGAATTTTTCTTTTGTTTTTTTTTGGCCCAGCCTCTTTCATGAGTCATTACTTTCTTTTTGCAGGTATTAATGGCTTAGAAGAAATGCTACTTTACTTATGGAAAATCCAGACCTATAGATCTTCAGGATTTTCTGCTTGTTCAGCGTGTGTGAAAGTGTTAACATTTAATGGGAAAGAAAGAAATGAGTGAGTATATTTACTACATCCCACAGCCTGACTATGAGCTTCACATAGAGTAACTTGAGTTTATGTTTCATTTTGGATGGTGGTTCTTATGCGTGCCACAGAAATCTTCAAGTGCACATAAGATGTAGTGGAGATACGGTATAAAAAAGAAAACTGTCAGCTTTATGGGAGTAATAATTTTTATGCATTAAATTGCCACTGCAACATCAAGCAGCAAGAATTCAGGAAACATTATGTATAGTATCGATAATGTATAGAAAATATTGTCAAAATTATAATGTTTCTAACTGTGAGTAGACTTTATTAACCATTATCAGCAGGAATAGTGACATTAGTAAGAATTTAGCTAAAAAGCTTTTGCCAACAGGGAACGGAAACAAATAATCACCATTAGCATGATTAGTGACGTTAGCATTTTTTCTGAGCACGTTTTCTATAATCATTATAGATTTTTGCTGTTTATAAAACAAAATTAAATTTTTTAAACAGCGTAGAAACTATTGTGACTGTTACTGACATGAGAGACATATGTTTAATATTCATTCCAAACTGCTACTGTTACTAACAGTCAAGTTGTTTAGCCACTGTAGCATGATCTGCGGTCTTAGCATTTTTGACTGAAACAGTGTTTTATCCTATAAATGTTAAATAAATCCTGAAGTGATGAACTTAATTAATTAATTAAACATTTTTAGGAAAAGGGAACACTTTAAGTTCTTACTAAAATACAGATTCAGATATTTTACTAAAATCCATGGATTTGTCCAGATGTCTCACTAAAATCTCTGTCCAGTTAAATCCCAGTCTAGCTGTCTTATTAAAATCCCAATCCAGCTGTCTTAATTAAATTCTTGTCCAGTTTTTTGCTAAAATCTCCGTCCAGCTAAATCCAAGTCTAGCTGTCCTATTAAAATCCCTGTCTAGCTGAATTAATTAAATTCTTGTCCAGTTGTCTTGCTAAAATCCCTGACCAGGTGTTTTAGTTAAATCCTTGTCCAACTGTCTTACTAAAATCCCTGTCCAGCTAAAATCCCTGTCTAGCTGTCTTTCTAAAATGACTGTCCAGCTGTCTCAATAAAATACTTGTATGCCTATTTGACTAAAATCCCTGCCCAGCTGTCTCACTAAAGTCCTTGTGTGTCTGTCCTACAAAAATCCCTGTCCAGCTGACTTAGTAAAATCTCTGTCTGGCTTTTTTACAAAAATCACCATCTGGCTATCGCATCATAATTCCTGTCCAGCTGTCTCACAAAATTTCTTGTCTGGTCTTACTAGAGTTAATAAATTTGTTCACTAAGCACAGGTACATCATGACCTACATAAAGCCACCTAATTGTGATCACATTTTTAATTCTCTGAATTGTTCCTCTACCAGAGAAACATGGCATTTGTGGCAGCCGCTGCCTGGGTCCCATGAAATTCCTTTCAGGAGCGGAAGAAAACGCAAGGTCTCTCGCTTCCAAGGACACCATATCCTATAAATGTTAAATAAATCCTGAAGTGATGAACTGAATGATTAATTAAACATTTTTAGGAAAAGGGAACACTTTAAGTTCTTACTAAAATACAGATTCAGATATTTTACTAAAATCCATGGATTTGTCCAGATGTCTCACTAAAATCTCTGTCCAGTTAAATCCCAGTCTAGCTGTCTTATTAAAATCCCAATCCAGCTGTCTTAATTAAATTCTTGTCCAGTTTTTTGCTAAAATCCTTGTCCAGATGTCTTAGTTAGGTCCTTGTCCAACTGTCTTACTAAAATCCCTGTCCAGCTTAATCCCTGTCTAGCTGTGTTATTAAAATCCCTGTCCAAATGTCTCACTAAAATCTCCATCCAGCTAAATCCAAGTCTAGCTGTCCTATTAAAATCCCTGTCCAGCTGAATTAATTAAATCCTTGTCCAGTTGTTTTGCTAAAATCCTTGTCCAGATGTCTTAGTTTAGTCCTTGTCCAACTGTTTGACTAAAATCCCTGTCCAGCAAAAATCCCTGTCAAGCTAAATCCCTGTCTAGCTGTGTTGTTAAAATCCCTGTCCAGATGTCTCACTAAAATCTCCGTCCAGCTAAATCCAAGTCTAGCTGTCCTATTAAAATCCCTGTCTAGCTGAATTAATTAAATTCTTGTCCAGTTGTCTTGCTAAAATCCCTGACCAGGTGTTTTAGTTAAATCCTTGTCCAACTGTCTTACTAAAATCCCTGTCCAGCTAAAATCCCTGTCTAGCTGTCTTTCTAAAATGACTGTCCAGCTGTCTCACTAAAATACTTGTATGCCTATTTGACTAAAATCCCTGCCCAGCTGTCTCACTAAAGTCCTTGTGTGTCTGTCCTACAAAAATCCCTGTCCAGCTGACTTAGTAAAATCTCTGTCTGGCTTTTTTACAAAAATCACCATCTGGCTATCGCATCATAATTCCTGTCCAGCTGTCTCACAAAATTTCTTGTCTGGTCTTACTAGAGTTAATAAATTTGTTCACTAAGCACAGGTACATCATGACCTACATAAAGCCACCTAATTGTGATCACATTTTTAATTCTCTGAATTGTTCCTCTACCAGAGAAACATGGCATTTGTGGCAGCCGCTGCCTGGGTCCCATGAAATTCCTTTCAGGAGCGGAAGAAAACGCAAGGTCTCTCGCTTCCAAGGACACCATATCCTGCACAGGCCGACTCGCTTTTCTTTGTCGTTCTGTAAAAGTAAACGAGAAGGTCAGGATACAATTCGAAAGCTTGCCACAAGACGAACACAGAGCTATCGGGATCGGCTTTACAAATGACTCACCATTAACCAGTACAAGGAGCCAGAGGCACAGGACACGATCCTGCTTGGTGCCTCTTCCTGAGGACTTGTGCTTGCCTTTTGCAGAAATCGAGTTTTGGTTAAACTATGCAGTGTATGTGATCATCCGGGCAAGCGATCGGACAAAATATTACATGAAAGCAGAAGGACTAAATCTTCATGAGCCGATTTTTGTTTTCCTGGATTTTTGTGGGAGTACGAGCAAAGTGCGTCTCTTGGGTACGTTTACATTTACATTTATCGCATTTGGCAGATGCCTTCATCCAGAGTAATTAACTCCCTTGCTCATATGCCTAGGATTGGATTGGTATCTTGAAGGTGCTGGGATTTGAACTCACAATCACAACAAGAACAGCATCTACAACAATATTGATATTGTGATTATTAGTAGTAGTATTCATATTATTTGTTTTATTTATTTGTTTGTTTATTTTGTTTGCTAATTAATGCTATAATACAGGTTCGAGGAAGGGGAGTCGCACATCCTGCCCTGTTTATCTATCAGGCCTAGCTAATGGAATAGAAACAAAGGAGCAAGCGCTTGCAGAGAACCTTCTTAACCTCAAGCTCATCTCTGATGATAATGCAAATTCAGGTCAGTGTGCCAGTGTTTTATTTATGAAAATATATATTTTTTTCTAATTCATGATTGTCAATATCATTTTATGTTCTGATGCAGTAATGCTATATCCTATGCTATCTGATAAACTAACACCAAATAATTGCAGTCTCAGGTTATTAGTTGTTTGTCAGTATTTTATAAACCTTATATACTGAGACAAATGGATTAATAATCACAAGATTACTTAATAATACTCAAAATAATAATGTCAAATCAGGTGGAAATAAACAATTGCATTAAACATTCAAATTTATTTTAACAAACCTCAGTGATATTCCTTCTCACAATGGAACATAATATCCAATTAGGCACAAGGGTTGACTTGGTGGAGAAACTCCTGTAATGCTGTTTTTAATTTCGACAATCTTTTTAGATCTGTGCAAGCTTTATAAACCTCTGCATGAGAGGAACCCAACTGTTAAATCTTTATCATTTTTGCTTTCAGACCAAACAGTTTCCAGAGAAGCACCACCAAGTCACACGACATCACATACTTTTGAAACAGCATCTACTCAACGATCAGCTCCAGCCAGAAACAGAGGTTTAAAGAGAAGGCATCAGTCCTCAGTGGTAATCATTCATCGATTAATTATATACTGTATGTGAGATATCACATAGCATCAGTAGCTGCTTCATATGTATCTTTAATGTAACATTTAGCTATTCATTGAGATGTGAATCGCATCGGCGTTATGGAGATGCACATCCCTAAAGTAGTGCAAACTGCAACCATGATGCATTAGATACATTCAGTAGATGCAAATGTGAAAATTGCAAATCTAATATAAGGTTGTGTGTGTTGGACAGCAACAGTTCAATGCTGTATACACATGCAAACGTGAGGAAAGTCAGTATTCTGCAGAACATTAGATCAATTCATCATCATCATACAAACACAGTTGTGACACTGATCAATTTCTTTCTTTTTACTAAGCAATGCGTTGTGTTTATCATTACCATTAGAAGGAGTCGGATGTGACGTCATTGCTGAGAACATTTCAACAGCAGTATCTCATCTCCAGTGAGCTACATGTGATGGTCTCGAGAAAAAGGCTTTTGAAGAGCGTGCTCGATACTCTATCCAACAAAAACTTCTCCTGGACTAAAAAACCACACATTGAGTTTGTTGGCGAGGAGGCTTTTGATAATGGTGGCCCCAGAAGGGAGTTTTTTAGGTAGGTTTTAACAATCTCTCTGAGTGGAAACATGGCAATACTGTCCCTTATCAATCAGCCAATCATGGGTGACTGTAAGATCATGTGAGATAGGGCCTTACATTAAAAGTGCTAAACTTCCCCCTCCGTGGTTGGTTGTGTGAATGGAAAGAGTTGGGAAAAAATCACTGACACGAATCTTTGATCATATTAGAAACTAAAGTGTTTCTCCTAATGCATTCCTTCTAGACTCCTGATGATTGAGGTACATAGCAGTATGGGTATTTTTGAGGGAAAACCAAAACACTTGCTCTTCACTTATGACCAGGCTGCTTTGCAGCAGCGCAAATATGAACAAGCCGGGAAGCTGGTAGCTTGGTCCATCATTCACGGAGGGCCAGGACTTACAGCTCTGGACACTCATCTTTACCAGCTTATGTGCGGTGCAGAGATGGAACTGACGGATTTTGACTGGCGTCTCATTCCAGATGCGGATGTCCAAAGCAAAGCACGCAAAGTATGCCCTTTGTTTCCATTGTAGATTAGTTCTCTTTTCATTCCATATAAATCCATGTGTATCTGAAAACATGCTAATCTAATATCTCCTGTATCTTCTCAGATCTTATCTTGTACGACAGCTGAACATATCTGTGCTCTGCAAAGAGAATTAGGAGACTGGATCTGTGATTGTGGATTCCCGGGCATTTACAGACCAAATGTTTGCATCGAAGACGTTCCGAAGATTTACTCTTATATCGTGAGGCACTATGCTTATCTCAGGTAATGTATTAGAAGCACGAGAAATGTTCTGCATGAGGTTAATATGGATGTTTTCAAACCACTGGAGGTGGAATCATTGTGACCAACAAATGTATGAATGTGTGATTTGCTTGCAAAGGGTTCAGGAGCATGCAGATTGGAATGTACCAATGACAGAGAAAGGCATTTCTTATCGCCATCTCTGGTTTCACGCAAGACTGGCGCAAAAAAAAAAAAAAAAAAATCACATCAGGGTCATGTTTTTTTTTTAATTTATACAAAAAAATACATATATAATAATTCTCGATACTGATTGGTTGGAAATGCGTTGAAGATCTGATGAAGGCCAACTGTAATACAAATATAAATATAAAATGTATATAAATATAAAATATATATTTATATATGCTTTTATCAACCAATGCTTTACAAGCTCATTCCTTGTATGCAGGAATCTCCACAGAATCTAAAGTTTATATGAAATAAAAAAAACATTTTTAAAGTACTGATATTTAGCTGTTGACAAAACTGAAGATTTTTACTTTTTGTTACAATTATGAAAGAAGACTTCAGTGCCAATGCCTTTTGACAATTTATTAACACAGCAAAGTCTTAAAGACATGGGGCTTTACTATAGAATGTAGATAGAAACATTGAAAATGCATGTCGTGTAAATTTTTTATAAATTATTCAATTTTTATGTAATAATTGCATAAAAATGCAATGTCTAGAATTGATTTTAAATGTACACATTTTTAGGGTGTTAAATATGATCAACCAGTTCACGGAAGGCTTGAACTCCTGCGGAAAGCTGTGGGATATTGTGAAGACAAACTGGATCGATTTCCTGCCCGTTTTCACCAAAACGAGCGAACGGATATCGCGGGCCACCTTCAGATCCCTTTTTGAAATCAGCTATAGTGCGCAAGGTACGAAGAGGAGAGAGGAAGAAGAGGAAACCGTGTACTGCTGGGAGCTGATGCTGAAGATGATCGAGGGTGAGAGTTACCTTCTCATGTTTTTTTCCATGCGTTTAGTCCTGAGAGTGAGAACTTAGCACATAATAGGAAAAGCAGGAAATATGATATGATCATTACATCATTGTCACTTGTGCAATGTTGTGCGTGCGTGGTGAATAATTGCACACCGGATTCTAAACAATAAGTCGTGTTTGCTTAACCTTTTCCACAGATAAAGAAACCAAGTTGCGTTTCGAAGAGCTGCTTGTTTTTATCACAGCTGCAGATGAGATTCCAGTGTTGGGATTCCCCGAAAAACTCAGTATCCACTTTTACCAACAAGAGACAAGAGGCTTACGTCTGCCGTACACTTCCACATGCATGATGGGACTTTTCCTTCCTCGAGGTGTAAGGAGTCATGCAGAGCTCAACAAGATGCTGCTGAGAGCAGTCAGAGACTCGTGTGGATTTGGAAAAACATGACTGAATTTGAATACAAAACTAGGTGTTGGTATTGCTGTACTATTAAAAATTGTAAGCATTCATTCGTTTTTCTGCAGGGGTTTGTGTAACCCTCAATGGACTTCCTGTTGTTGTGCCAAGAGGAACTGAGCTTGTTTTTTTAAGGCTCAGGATTTTTTTTTTTTGGTTTTTGTTTTTAATCATAAGACCATAGTCAAAGGGAAAACACAATTATTTCTGTAGTATTGAATGTACAAATCTTTGGTGTTTGTATAGCATTGTATAAAAGAAGACCTGAATGAAGAATATAATTTTTTAATATCATTTTCGGACTACAAATAAAAAAACAAACATTTTGTATGTTGTTATATTTATGGTTATTTGCATAAACATGCCTCTGCATAGCTATAATACTGTTGATAGTGAAAATAAAAATCCATATATTTTTGATGGATTTTCTTGTTGAATTCTATTAATAAGAAATGTAATATGTATAACAGAATTACACTCTAATAATAAAGACTGTTGTTTTATTAGACATACACAAGGTTCAAGCAACACCTACAAAGCTATTTATGGTTACAAACATTTAAACATTTTAGGCCAGGGTCATCAAGTAGGAGTGGAACCATGTGAGAATTTTAGCAGTCTGAATAAAATACTTGGGAGGAAAAAAAATTCAAATTACACATTCTATTGCTTTAAGAGTAAAAATATCAGTAAGTCACATCAGCTCCCGGGGCCAAAGTCATGATGAGATGAGGCCCTTAACCCTCACATGCGTAATTGTAAGTATATCTGGATAAGGGTGTCTGCCAAATACCTTAAATGTAAATTCTTCATTTCTCTAACTTCATAGCATTTTCAGAGCACTCTGAATATTTATATGCCTCATTCTTTTGCTGTTTAAGAAGAAGTCAGATTACATCACTGGAATCCAGGGTACTTCCAAAGGTCTATTGGGACAATAAGGGCATTTCCTGCTCTTGCCTTTAAGCATTTGGGTGGCCATGTACAGAATCTACTTGTATATAATGTATATCATGTAGTTCAAATCATTATTTATACTACATATAATTTCAAACCTGAAATAAAAATACTTTGTTACTGTACTTAAGTACATTTTCCAGGTATCAGTACTTCACTATTTATTTTTCGGACAATGTTTTACTTTCGCTCATTAAATCTCACATTTTCAAACCAGCTTTCTTACTTTAGTTTTAATCTATTTGGTGATATGATCAATATTTCTTCTTTTCATTGGACACCGTTTTCAGCCCAACAACCTGTTTCTTGTCATTGCACAGCTTTGTTTTTTTTAATCGACCACTGGTGTATCATTTCCCGCCTCTCACACACCACAGATGTAGGCTAGCCTACGAAGCTAACAATGAACAAGGCAGAAGGCAACAAAAGTCTGGGGTTAACGTGAATGAGACAGAGGAAGTCAGCGACGTAAACATGACTAAGAACAGAGACAGTCCTGATCACCTGATCATCATTATCTTTGCTCTGCTTGTGTTCTATATGGTGGATTTTCAGCCTGGATACATTCATAAGATAACAAAATCTGACATTCTTTTGTATCAATATATTAATATGACGGTCCAGTTACCACTGTGACACTAAAACATGTAGTAGTAAAGGCTACTTTTTAATTAAGAACATGCCAGAGCCCAAATATATTTATTTTAACTTGAGTGAAAAAGTGTAGTCAGAACTTCAACTTTTACCAGAGTCTTTTAAAACATAATTATCTGTACATCTACTTGAGTGATGAATGCATGCACTTTTGCCATCTCTGGGTTTCACTTTGCATTTCTCTTCTCTTCTTACTTTCCTTCTCTCTCTCTCTCTCTTGGATGTCTGAGTCATGCTGTCTGAATTTTAGCTCAGGTGCTTTACTCTTATGCAACTCAGAACCATGTTTTCATACATACACATGCCAAGTAGCTTACGTCGTTTAAAACTTTTTAAAGCCACACATTTTCCTGAGTTTCCTGAATTTCTTGAGTAAAAGTGGCCTGTCTGAGAAAACACTTTGTAATGTCTGAAAGGAAGATCATTAATTAAATCAAATCTCAGCACCAGCTTACTACTACTACTGCTTGGGCCCTGAGCAAAGCCTATAACTCTCAGCTGCTCAGTTGTATAAACCACATAATAGTAAGTTGCTCTGGATAAAAGCATCTGCCAAATGCCAGAAATGTAAAGTAATGTAATCTAATGTAACGATAGCACCTTCTTTGAAGGATGCCAACATAATGCCTTTATAAGAGCCACACTCTAAGAACTAGATGCTATAAAGAAAAATGTGTAAAATTGTGCTCATTTGCTTACCTTCATTAGCTGCACTTATAGAATTTATATATAATTAAGCACATGGTACTAAACGTTCAGTACATGTTTTTAGTGAACTGATTTTCCAAAATGCTGTAATATGATTTCTAATACCTAAAGGATTAATCGTGATTTGTCAGATCACAGCACAACTCAAATTCCAAATCCCAGTAAACATGACCACCATGGACTTCATATACGCTACAGTGATCTCATTCACCAAACTACTGATTAAGCACACCTTTATACAGTTTCACACTCACACACACTCACCCTGCAGTATAATGAGACTATGTTTAAGTCAGATTTTTTTTGCTACTCCAAACTTGTTTAGCTTGTTGGTTGATCGTCTGACCTACTGCCTGTTTTCTGACCTCAAGCCTAAACTTGCACATGAATCTGTCTGGTCCAGTTTACAGGTTTCTATTTGTAACACACTTATGAAAACCATATCTTTATTAAAATACCACTAACATCCAAGTTTGCATAGAGCCTCTGATTTCGACAAAGTCCTTCACAAATTCTACAAGGGATCATTGCTTTATAAAATGTTTATGCAGTGCAAATGAATGTACTACTGTACTGTATATGTAGGCACTCAGTTCTACTCAATGTTCAAATCAAGCTTTTCCATCACCCAATAGGTAACATATTAAATGTACTGTTTGCTGAAAGTATATGCTCTTTGGATTAGGCTTTGTATTAATTTAGCATAAGTTTTTGTAGTAAATCATTATTTGAAACAACCAGAAAACGTCAGTAATCAAGCAGAACATGACTGCACTTGTCAGGAGCAATATTCATTGACATTAGCGCATGCTTGTTTATGTGTTTCACACTGGTCACATGCAGTAGATTCACTGTCAGGGAGCAATGGGAATATGTTGAACAGATATATAACACATACAGTATCTATCTATCTATCTATCTATCTATCTATCTATCTATCTATCTATCTATCTATCTATCTATCTATCTATCTATCTATCTATCTATCTATCTATCATTATTTATTTATAATTAAATAACCACTCTTTATAAAAACACATCACACATCAAACTTTAAGGCTACAAAAACAGAAAACCACAAAATGTTCCACTCTTTTTAGCTAAAAAAAAAAAAGAACATATTTTTCCTGGATGTATACGTTTAAAAGATTTAATTACGATAAAATTATCCTGCAGAACCTAAAAGCCTGAAAATGCAGCAAACTTTCCATTTCTCAAATATTGGCCACATGACTAAAGGTAAGGCATAGGAAAGGTTTTTACTGGAACTCAGATCGTTGTCTGTTCTTTTACACTTTACCACTAGCAGAAAAAGAATGTGTCAAAGTGAAACTGAATGTATAGTCTTTGTAAAGGATGCATACCATCACGTTTTGTTATTTTACTCAGGTTATAGTGAGTATATGTATTGGTATTATGATTATGATTATGATTATAATTATAAATTATTATTATTATTATTATTATTATTATTATTATTATTATTATTATTATTATTATTATTATTATTATTATTATTATTATTATCTCTCCCATTGCCTTGAAATTGGCATTTATTTATTCTGGGTGTATAAATGAAATCTTTAATGTGGTGGCACATGTATTGCAAATGATCCTGCAGAACCTAAAAACCTTGACATTTAGTTAACGTTCCTTTTATTATTTGCCATATTGGTCACAAGATAAAAGAATGACCGAAAGAAATACCGTTTACTGGAACTCAGGACATTATTTGTTCTATTATTTTTAGCAGAAAAAGAATGTTTCAAAGTGAAACTGAATTTATAGTCTTTGTAAAGGATGCATATCATCAGGTTTTGTTATATTACTCAGGTTGTAGTGAGGATGTTTATTATAATGACTATGACAATAATATACCGTAGCTCACTATGACAACAGAACTTCTCAAACATTTTAATTATTTTGTGATTTTTTATTTCATTGTGAAGTCTCTTGAAGCACCTTCTTTTAGAAACCGACCCCATTTACAGGAAAAATTATTGTTCAGCCGCACCCTCAGTCATGTGATAAATGACACATTGGAGACAACAGTTGCTGAAACTTTACAGGAAAAGATACCTGGGTGTTCACCCCTTGGGTTCCTGTGTGATTCATTTGCACACACAACTAAAAGACAGAAATACACATTTACTAGCCATTTTAAAAGAAACACCTGTATACTCTTGCTCGTTATAGTCAATTATCCAAATCAGCCATCATATGTAAAAAAAAATAAAAAAATATTCACTGAAGTAAACATTGTAATATGAATCATTAATCAAGCTTTATCTTCACACAATATGAAGAAGAGTATAAGGAAGTTTTTGATTTATTTTTTTTATAGCTATTGCAATAGTCCAAGTATTTTGATAAGGCGTGTTACTGAGCAGTAAATTGATGTAGTGTGATGATACTGGATGAACATAATTGATGTTTAAATCTATTAATTTCAGTGAACACTTCATTTAATTAGGGTCATGGTGCATCTGGAACCTTTCCTAGAAAACTGGGCAGGATTTTATATACTCTGATGTTTATGCCTTGCACTATATTACATTCAGCTTTGACGCATCGCTTTGCTAAAGATATAACAATCATTGACCCCATTTACAGGAAAACTATTCTTTTCAGCGGCACATTTGGTCACGTGAAAGATTTGACGTGAGAATGTATGAAGGAATGCAGAGAGTTAGTCCCTAATTGCACCCTGAGCACACTGTACGGTGTCTTTAACTTTTATACAACAATAATGATACATAATAATCTACATTTCTCTCTCCCTATTGCTCTCTCTCTCTCTCTCTCTCTCTCTCTCTCTCTCTCTCTCTCTCTCTCTCTCTCTCTCTCTCTCTCTCTCTCTCTCTCTCTCTCTCTCTCTCTCATTGTCGAGCTAAATATGTTCCTGAGGTACAAATGATCAGTAATACAGTCCCTTTCTTATTTCTGGATCCACCTGATTCATTCTAACACCCTACCACTGGATGAAGTTCTCCTCAATTGGAGACCACTCTGTGCAGATGAGGATGGTAACACATGAAGTTACTGAGCACCTCAAGAACTATGAGGATGGATTTAGACTGCGATTAATATCAACAGTCTGCGTCAAAGGCTTGCAGTTTGCGTTAACAGTTCTGCATTTAATGACCCATTGTTAAACAAATGGTTTGAGATACAAACAAACAAACAAACAAACAAACAAACAAACAAACAAACGAAAAAACCCCACCACTAATTAGCAGTTCAGCAAGTGTAAATTTATTGTAGATAAAACGTTTGTCATGTAACACCATAACCATGGGGATTTGAAAAGCCCTTCAGAACACCTCACACATCAAACATTGAAGCTAGCAGCAGAAAATCAGTTTTCCCCTCTTGATAGTCAAGAAGAGGAATCTGATCAAAACTGGTATGTATGTATGTATGTATGTATGTATGTATGTATGTATGTATGTATGTATGTATGTATGTATGTATGTATGTATGTATGTATATATTTATGTATGTATGTATGTATGTATGTATGTATGTATATATGTATGTATGTATGTATGCATGTATTTATTTATTTTGGATGTATATGATTAAAACGTGCTGTAAATCATCCTGCAGAACCTGAAATGCTTCCCTTTCACTTGTTTTGCCGAATGCCATGCTGGTCACATGATTGATTGCTCTCTTATCTCTAGCAAATGAAGGATGCATCAAACTGAAACTGAATCTAGAGTGTTCCAGGATACATAACACCATAGCGTTTTATTATTATTTCTCTTGTAACCTTAAAATTGGTCAATGTTTATTGACTAATCAGAGTTTATGAAAGATTAATAAAATGGCTTATCTAGCAACTGTAATAAAGCAAACTTTTATGTTTATAGTATAATATTTATCCAGTGATGAAGACTCATAGTTGCCTAAACTATTTTATAATGTTTTTTGACTAAATGGAGAATGACCATAATTTTGGTAGATTTCGGCAAAGTTTGAACCTAAAGGCCTGAATATATCCTATTACTAATGTTCAGTAATTAGTGAACATTATTAGTAAACATTAGTAATATTATGTATTACAAATGTTCTTATCATATGTTCCTAACTCACCTGTTACAATGCTGACATGCCTGTTATATGAGACTGGAAAGTTGGGTTTTACTGGAACAGAACATTTTTGTACTCTCCAAACTACATAAATAAGTTATTAAACATGAAACTTGAAAAAGTTTCAAAAGGATCAAGAGGTAAACGGCCAAAGCTTCCATCACCACAAAAACACCATTTATACAGTACAGTGAAGCCTGCTGGTGATAGTATGATGATAAGAGAAACCCTTACCTCAGTAGTTCCTTTTTTTTTTTTTTTTTTACTAACTGCCTCTATGCAAGGTCACTAAGATTTGGTGGAAAGCTTCCTCTAGGCAAAGGTATAATTGTGGCACATTCTTTTCATATATTTTATCAACTGTTTGAATGATGCTTCAAAGTTTGAATTGTTTAATTTTCTCAACCAGTCTGTGACTTATAAACTTCTAGAGCTTTATTCCAAATTTGTTTTGGTAACTTCTTTGCCTTCATGTTGTTTTTCTGTCTTAGTGTCTATCATTATAATGATTGCATGTGTTAAATACAGTTTTGCCAAAGTTCATTTAAAATCTTTTTGGCACAATCAGCAAAAGGGACAGGACCAAAAAAAAAAAAAACTATTAGCAACAAACTCTACAGGAAGGGAATGAAGGTATCACAATTCACCTTTTGAAGAAGACTTTAAAGGGAGATATTTAAAGGCTATACCTCAAACCACAAACCATGACAAAAACATAGAGATGATTCACATAAGCTAAGGTTTAACCTCTACTAAAGTGATTAAGTGTCCAAAATATGAAGAAAGAAAGGATCAGCTTATGATCCAAAGCACACAAGTTCATCATACAGCAAGTCCCAAAACACACTACCGATGCAACAAAAAAAATCATTTCGAAGTTTTGGACTGGTCAAGTCAATCACCAGTATTTAAACAAAAGTTAAGTTTATGTTAAAATTATGACTTATTGTCTCAATAACAAAATATTTGTCCTTGCTGTTCCAATACTTTTGCAAAAGATTGTTTATTGCTGTTTATTACCTCTAAAACTACAATTCAACTCTGCAATAAAATTTTAATACAGCAAAATATATCTATATTATATGACTCTTTTACTATGCCTCTTGCCAGGTCAATAATTACCAGGTAACATTAAATAAGTGCCAAAGAATTTTATGGTTAGAATACTGATTATTAATTTATTCAAACTCGAATGAGTTTGATTTAATTACGATAAAATTATCCTGCAGAACCTAAAAGCCTGAAAATGCAGCAAACTTTCCATTTCTCAAATATTGGCCACATGACTAAAGGTAAGGCATAGGAAAGGTTTTTACTGGAACTCAGATCGTTGTCTGTTCTTTTACACTTTACCACTAGCAGAAAAAGAATGTGTCAAAGTGAAACTGAATGTATAGTCTTTGTAAAGGATGCATACCATCACGTTTTGTTATTTTACTCAGGTTATAGTGAGTATATGTATTGGTATTATGATTATGATTATAATTATAAATTATTATTATTATTATTATTATTATTATTATTATTATTATTATTATTATTATTATTATTATTATTATCTCTCCCATTGCCTTGAAATTGGCATTTATTTATTCTGGGTGTATAAATGAAATCTTTAATGTGGTGGCACATGTATTGCAAATGATCCTGCAGAACCTAAAAACCTTGACATTTAGTTAACGTTCCTTTTATTATTTGCCATATTGGTCACAAGATAAAAGAATGACCGAAAGAAATACCGTTTACTGGAACTCAGGACATTATTTGTTCTATTATTTTTAGCAGAAAAAGAATGTTTCAAAGTGAAACTGAATTTATAGTCTTTGTAAAGGATGCATATCATCAGGTTTTGTTATATTACTCAGGTTGTAGTGAGGATGTTTATTATAATGACTATGACAATAATATACCGTAGCTCACTATGACAACAGAACTTCTCAAACATTTTAATTATTTTGTGAGTTTTCATTTCATTGTGAAGTCTCTTGAAGCACCTTCTTTTAGAAACCGACCCCATTTACAGGAAAAATTATTGTTCAGCCGCACCCTCAGTCATGTGATAAATGACACATTGGAGACAACAGTTGCTGAAACTTTACAGGAAAAGATACCTGGGTGTTCACCCCTTGGGTTCCTGTGTGATTCATTTGCACACACAACTAAAAGACAGAAATACACATTTACTAGCCATTTTAAAAGAAACACCTGTATACTCTTGCTCGTTATAGTCAATTATCCAAATCAGCCATCATATGTAAAAAAAAATAAAAAAATATTCACTGAAGTAAACATTGTAATATGAATCATTAATCAAGCTTTATCTTCACACAATATGAAGAAGAGTATAAGGAAGTTTTTGATTTATTTTTTTTATAGCTATTGCAATAGTCCAAGTATTTTGATAAGGCGTGTTACTGAGCAGTAAATTGATGTAGTGTGATGATACTGGATGAACATAATTGATGTTTAAATCTATTAATTTCAGTGAACACTTCATTTAATTAGGGTCATGGTGCATCTGGAACCTTTCCTAGAAAACTGGGCAGGATTTTATATACTCTGATGTTTATGCCTTGCACTATATTACATTCAGCTTTGACGCATCGCTTTGCTAAAGATATAACAATCATTGACCCCATTTACAGGAAAACTATTCTTTTCAGCGGCACATTTGGTCACGTGAAAGATTTGACGTGAGAATGTATGAAGGAATGCAGAGAGTTAGTCCCTAATTGCACCCTGAGCACACTGTACGGTGTCTTTAACTTTTATACAACAATAATGATACATAATAATCTACATTTCTCTCTCCCTATTGCTCTCTCTCTCTCTCTCTCTCTCTCTCTCTCTCTCTCTCTCTCTCTCTCTCTCTCTCTCTCTCTCTCATTGTCGAGCTAAATATGTTCCTGAGGTACAAATGATCAGTAATACAGTCCCTTTCTTATTTCTGGATCCACCTGATTCATTCTAACACCCTACCACTGGATGAAGTTCTCCTCAATTGGAGACCACTCTGTGCAGATGAGGATGGTAACACATGAAGTTACTGAGCACCTCAAGAACTATGAGGATGGATTTAGACTGCGATTAATATCAACAGTCTGCGTCAAAGGCTTGCAGTTTGCGTTAACAGTTCTGCATTTAATGACCCATTGTTAAACAAATGGTTTGAGATACAAACAAACAAACAAACAAACAAACAAACAAACAAACAAACGAAAAAACCCCACCACTAATTAGCAGTTCAGCAAGTGTAAATTTATTGTAGATAAAACGTTTGTCATGTAACACCATAACCATGGGGATTTGAAAAGCCCTTCAGAACACCTCACACATCAAACATTGAAGCTAGCAGCAGAAAATCAGTTTTCCCCTCTTGATAGTCAAGAAGAGGAATCTGATCAAAACTGGTATGTATGTATGTATGTATGTATGTATGTATGTATGTATGTATGTATGTATGTATGTATGTATATATTTATGTATGTATGTATGTATGTATGTATGTATATATGTATGTATGTATGTATGCATGTATTTATTTATTTTGGATGTATATGATTAAAACGTGCTGTAAATCATCCTGCAGAACCTGAAATGCTTCCCTTTCACTTGTTTTGCCGAATGCCATGCTGGTCACATGATTGATTGCTCTCTTATCTCTAGCAAATGAAGGATGCATCAAACTGAAACTGAATCTAGAGTGTTCCAGGATACATAACACCATAGCGTTTTATTATTATTTCTCTTGTAACCTTAAAATTGGTCAATGTTTATTGACTAATCAGAGTTTATGAAAGATTAATAAAATGGCTTATCTAGCAACTGTAATAAAGCAAACTTTTATGTTTATAGTATAATATTTATCCAGTGATGAAGACTCATAGTTGCCTAAACTATTTTATAATGTTTTTTGACTAAATGGAGAATGACCATAATTTTGGTAGATTTCGGCAAAGTTTGAACCTAAAGGCCTGAATATATCCTATTACTAATGTTCAGTAATTAGTGAACATTATTAGTAAACATTAGTAATATTATGTATTACAAATGTTCTTATCATATGTTCCTATCTCACCTGTTACAATGCTGACATGCCTGTTATATGAGACTGGAAAGTTGGGTTTTACTGGAACAGAACATTTTTGTACTCTCCAAACTACATAAATAAGTTATTAAACATGAAACTTGAAAAAGTTTCAAAAGGATCAAGAGGTAAACGGCCAAAGCTTCCATCACCACAAAAACACCATTTATACAGTACAGTGAAGCCTGCTGGTGATAGTATGATGATAAGAGAAACCCTTACCTCAGTAGTTCCTTTTTTTTTTTTTTTTTACTAACTGCCTCTATGCAAGGTCACTAAGATTTGGTGGAAAGCTTCCTCTAGGCAAAGGTATAATTGTGGCACATTCTTTTCATATATTTTATCAACTGTTTGAATGATGCTTCAAAGTTTGAATTGTTTAATTTTCTCAACCAGTCTGTGACTTATAAACTTCTAGAGCTTTATTCCAAATTTGTTTTGGTAACTTCTTTGCCTTCATGTTGTTTTTCTGTCTTAGTGTCTATCATTATAATGATTGCATGTGTTAAATACAGTTTTGCCAAAGTTCATTTAAAATCTTTTTGGCACAATCAGCAAAAGGGACAGGACCAAAAAAAAAAAAAACTATTAGCAACAAACTCTACAGGAAGGGAATGAAGGTATCACAATTCACCTTTTGAAGAAGACTTTAAAGGGAGATATTTAAAGGCTATACCTCAAACCACAAACCATGACAAAAACATAGAGATGATTCACATAAGCTAAGGTTTAACCTCTACTAAAGTGATTAAGTGTCCAAAATATGAAGAAAGAAAGGATCAGCTTATGATCCAAAGCACACAAGTTCATCATACAGCAAGTCCCAAAACACACTACCGATGCAACAAAAAAAATCATTTCGAAGTTTTGGACTGGTCAAGTCAATCACCAGTATTTAAACAAAAGTTAAGTTTATGTTAAAATTATGACTTATTGTCTCAATAACAAAATATTTGTCCTTGCTGTTCCAATACTTTTGCAAAAGATTGTTTATTGCTGTTTATTACCTCTAAAACTACAATTCAACTCTGCAATAAAATTTTAATACAGCAAAATATATCTATATTATATGACTCTTTTACTATGCCTCTTGCCAGGTCAATAATTACCAGGTAACATTAAATAAGTGCCAAAGAATTTTATGGTTAGAATACTGATTATTAATTTATTCAAACTCGAAATGCAGCCATGCCACCTTGGGTACTTCATTTTGCCTGAAACAATATTGTTAGCATACTGTAAGTAACCATAAGTCCTCTAAAAGTGCTATATTTAAAATTGCACAAAATGTAACATATTTACGCCGGTTACTTCCGAGATCAAGATGTTCACTACTATATTTAAATTGCTTTGTAAATTATTTTTGTGTATTTTACAACGGTATTTCATTCAGCATAACAATTCACATAGTCACTTTCAAATCCTGAAGTGTTTGAATCATTTAAACTTGCAGTTCAATTGAAATGCGCTTTTGAGAATGGATGACGTATGACAATGGTATCGAAAACTACTGTATGGTGAAAATAAATTTACAGAAAATTTTGCACCACACAGATCTGATTCGTTTGATATACAAACATTTTTCAGCTAGAAATGATAACTATAATAATCATGAACTGATGACACACCAGAGCTCTAACTGACACAGGACAGAACAAAAAAGGTTTAATAACTTTCTAATTATCATCTATATTAACAATATTGGTAAATTGTTAGATTTTATATTTTGCTGTTGACATATTTAATTTTTTAAACAAAACCTTTGAACACATTGATAGATTTTGTTTGATATCAATGAAAAAATTCTACATTTACGCTGACATGTAAAACCATGTAAAATTGAGGGACAATATGGATTTAAGGGCTTTTAGACAGTTCAAAAAAATCATTCCAAATTAGTATATGTCTAAGTTTCCATTTAAGCATAACAAGACATATAACTGAGTCATAACTCATGCTAGTTTTTTCTTGCACTCCATTGCAAAATGTATAAAGGCGAACAGGTCTAGAAATATAATTTCACTGAAGAAAGCATGACCGGAAATTGTGGTAATATTGTGTAGCGATAGCTTAATCATTAAATAGCACGAGCCATCAAATGTTCGCTATCTACATGTACATCTGACACAACATTATTATTCTGGGATTTTTTACTCACATGGCAAAGTAATGAGTGGATCAGGCGCCTGACAGTCATTTAAATATCTATTACTTCTTGCTTTATACTGTATATTTAGTTCTTTATTTACGGTGTGCAATCCTTCATCTGTTTAAAAGTAGTCTGTATTGTGTAACTACTTGTTCTGAGGTCAAGTTCCTGTTTACATCTGATCATTCTAAACTGAGATTAGAACAATTTTCTTGTATTCTCTTGGTACTTGACATTTTATGTGACAAAGCCTGGTTATGTAGGAATGTCCAGAGTTGTTTTTACAATGAGATGAGAGAAGGGAATATAAAATAGTGTCTTGATAATACAGCAACTGTACTATGATCATTTAGCCTTGAGATAAAGCCACCACTGGCACACGTCTCTTTGGAGCACGTTGTCATCAGGTATATATGTATAAATTGATATGCAGAACGAACAAAAATGCAATGCTTTATAATAAGCCATAGGATTGTGTATAATACTATCAAATGATTTTGTAAATTGTGTATTTGCACAAAGTCCTGTGTAACCACCTACCCATGGTTGTGGCACATTAACCCAACTTTATAATAAATGTGAGAAAGTGGCATAATTTGCTCTTGCTCATGCATATATTGTCAAACAGATTGATTTTTATTGCACATTTATGGTCATAGGTAATCAGTGGAACATCCGCAAAACAAAACAGTTCTTGTTATCAGTTGCAGTATAGCTATCATAAACCTTCCCTCATCAGTCACTCTTTCGTCTTACTTTCTCTTTCTATTTTTTAAAGATAATAAAACGAATGCAGCATGTCATATTACTCATAATCGCTATTGGGAAATATCGCCATCCTGAAAACTTTCCAATGTAGAAAAATGTTTTCACTCTTTCCCAGAAAAGCATTTGAAAAACACCCTATAGACCGTTTTATTGGCCATTGGTTCATGTAAGGAAGGAAGACATCTTTGGTCCTTGTACGTTTCCGATTAGCTAATGTGAACATTTAAAACACTGGCAGGAGACGACTTTCATAAAGTCATATTGAAACAGTGTATTTATTCTTGCGATTAAAAATGCTCTCTCAGACCAGGAACTAATTGTCTATTTTAACTAATTGTCCTGATTTAAAAGTGGCTTATACATTATTGGGAGCTTAAAGGGGCTCATTATATATTATATACAGGAGAACCTCGGTTTGCAAATAAATCGCTTTACGAGTGTTTTGTAATACGAGCAAAAGTTTTTGTTGAAATTTGCACTGGATTGCAAGCGAAAATACGATATGTATTATATTAGTTAGATATGTATTATATTTTTGCACATGTAAACCAGTAAGTAACCTAAACTCAGCCTAAGCCTGTTTGTGTTTAACATATTCGAATATAACACATTATTTTAGCTTTGTTATTATTTTTGCAACAATACTTTTTTAAGAAGTTGTCTTTTTCATTTCAGCTATCTTAATTCACAGGTCTTGTTTAAATTCAGTTTTATTTTCCAGTGATTAATTTTTTCTGAAGGTTCAGAAAATTTTTTAAATTCTTTAAGATGCATGTACAACAAGGAAAGTTATTAAAAAATTTAATGTTTCGGAAATAAAAATTGTATTCGAGTTTCATTTTTTTTTTTTTAAATATGTTCAAAATGTTTTGATACATATCGTATCGTGAACATAATATCGAGATACGTATCGAATCGTGAGCTGAGTGTATCGTTACACCCCTAATTCATTGATTAAAAAAAAAATCATACCATCACGCTTCACCTAATCTAACCACAAACATTTAAAACCATAAACAATAATGACTTCTGTGATGTTATGATGGATTTTTTTTCTTTCTCCTTTTCTCGTGATCACGACTTAATTTTTTCGTGATCTCGACAAACACCACGGTTGCTTTCACGTTATCACGACTTGGTTTTCTCGTGATCACGACTTGATTTTCATCCCGACAAGGAGATCGAGAATTCAACACTTGGTTTATTGAACATCGGTAGGTGAAACTCAAATTAACCACATCGGATTAATCAGCGCATCTCGTAACACGCACTAATGACCTCCCTGGTTACCTTGGCAACCAACCAAACAATTGACGTTTTGTAAATGTGTGACGCTCTAAACGTTCCGCTGAAGAAGTAATTGTACACTTCCAGACTGTAATAAGTCTTCACCGCTTCTCGAGTGTAGACGCTCTGGTCCTAACCAGATAATAATACATGTCTAGATACGATACTTCAGGTAAGGGTTTAATGTTCTTAGTGAAAGTCTGAATGAAGTGATCCAGTTATTCCACGTTATCATCTAATTTTAGCTTTTATAAATATCTTGACTGTCCTGTTTAACTAGACTTCAAAACTACGTATTAGTCATTTGCTCCAGACCTGTGTTTTAATAACTGCGCCACCACAAATACTTTAGGACCAGACATGCGCAGTATCATCACAACGCATTTATAATTAAAATGGTCTATAACTCTATAAGTGAACTAAGATATGAATAAGAATACAAAAAATTACAAATGTGCCTTAGGCTTTATTCTTTAATTTGCCACAGTCTTCATTTAATTGCAACATTCATATTTTATAAGTTGCTCAGTAGCTCCTGGTTCTATAACCACAAATGACTGAAAAATACTGTAGAAAGATCATTACTTATAATCTTATACACCAGTGCTCATGTTAGTTCTCACACTCCGGTGTTCTGTATTGTTTAAAAACTATAATCACACTCTTGATGTCACCCAAATGAGGATGGGTTCCCTTTTTGAGTCTGGTTCCTCTCAAGGTTTCTTCCTCATGACATCTGAGGGAGTTTTTCCTTGCCACAGTCACCATGGCTGCTCATCAGGGATAAATACACATCGTTCACCTAAACTGTTGATTTCTGTAAAGCTGCTTTGAGACGATGTCTGTTGTGAATAATGCTATAGAAATAAACTTGACTTAACACGTCATTCACAAGAAGTGCAAGAACAATTGCATGTCTTTACACACTCCTATTACAATTAGCATAAAAAGAAAACTTCCAGCTTATTTCTAAACATAATTAAACCTGAACGGTGGAAAATATCAACTTTAAAGGGTGCTTTTTGCTAAAAGGGTTAAAAAAGGAATATTTTTTTTGCACAAGCGTATTAGTCATCTGGAAACACTACTAAAAGGCCTTTGGCACTTTAAGTAATTCGTCAGAAGAACTAAAACGTAGATGTAAAGGGCCACTCGATGCTTCATTAAGCAAATCAGATACATGTTATGATGTGTTTTCTTACGAATTCTTCACATGCATTCTGTGAATGTGTGCAAACTGAATGGCGATTAAAAAAAAAAAAAAAAAAGCACAAGTGGTGCTGTTATGTTTTCCATATCCTTTTTGGGCATGTGGAAAACATGTGTCCATACACAATGCAGACACTGGTAGAAGAAGACAAAAGTCTTCAGGACAGAGGACTTTCTTAGTATCGATTCTTAGTAACATGACACGTTTCTCTTATTACATTGGGGGGGGGGGATGAGTGAGTGTGAGAGGGAGAGAGAGAGAGAGAGAGAGAGAGAGAGAGAGAGAGAGAGAGAGAGAGAAAGAGAGAGAGAGAGAGAGAGAAAACAAACTTAATTGTATCACAACATTATATATAAATGTGCAGTAAAAATCAATCCTTATTATATTGTATTCAAGATCGAAAGCCAGTCAGGTCACTGACTCCCAATCAATCACCAAACTGTACTTGGCAGAATTTCTCTCCAAGGACATTTATTTCATATAACACTTCAATATCATTAACTGCATTACACAGCAAAGTAAATCAATCTATCTATCTATCTATCTATCTATCTATCTATCTATCTATCTATCTATCTATCTATCTATCTATCTATCTGTCTGTCTGTCTGTCTGTCTGTCTGTCTGTCTGTCTGTCTGTCTGTCTGTCATGGTAATGAAGGAGTCTGCGTTAGCCGTTTGCGTAATTTTAAAAGAAATCAGTCACATGCTCAGTGTTTACGAGAAGCTTGCCATTCAGTATCTTTCAGCTCTTTGGAAGTTAGTACTTTTCCAAGATCCTTCCCACTGCAGGATTTGGCTCCTCCCACTTTCGCTTTCTGGCCTATGGTGAGCAATGTTTTGTGTTCAAACCCACAGCACGTGCTGAGTGGAGGTATAAACCAGACCCCACTCCCAGCTCGGTTACGGAAACAGACCACCTGGTAATGCAGTTAATCGAACTGACTGTCTCCCTGCCTGTGGTTACAAAGAAGGAAACACAGATGACTCGTGAGGCTAAAGGTAAGACTCTTTTTAAATATATATATTTTACTACATTATTATTATTATTATTATTATTATTATTATTATTATTATTATTAAGATGCTATAAGATGTTATTAGAAAAGCTGCATGTTACTAGCTTTTACATGGAGAGATTTTATAACTATATAACTGAAGTCACAGCACTGTACAGTGTGTGTTTGTGTGTGTGTGTGTGTGTGTGTGTGTGTATGGGCTTGATTGGTCTCGGTATTACCACGTGAGCTCTGTTAGAAACAAAAAACCCAAGAATATTATATCAAGAATAATTTATTTCTCATTAATATGTTAACAGTAGGATACTATTTGGGCTGTTTATAGAAGTCAAGTGTTGTGATTTATTATGATAAATAAATGTTATGATTATATATTTCCACTTATCACTTTTTGAATGAATAATTTTAGTTCAGTTTCGAAAGCTTCATGATAGTAGTTATGTAGAGGGCTGTGTTTTTGGACTCATTTACTGAAGTGTCTCAGGGACTGTGTAAAACCAAAACAATTTATCTTTCATTCTAAAAAAATCTCACTTATACACTTATAAATAAACAAATATTAGTAATATTTACTTTATTAGTAATAATATCTACTTGCCTTTCAGTGATTGATGTTTTTACATGAGCAGTAATAATAGTAATGGTTAATGATAAGTTTTATATATAAATATATATATATATATATATATATATATATATATATATATATATATATATAAAACCCTAACCCTGACATCCAAGGACGTTTATTTTATATTAGGGAGGTGGTAGCTCAGTGGTTAAGGCAGTGGTTAAGGCATTGGGCTTTGGATCAGAAGATCACAGGTTCAAATCCCACCACCACCAAGCTGCCACTGCTGGGCCCTTGAGCAAAGCCCTAAAACCCTCCCCTGCTCAGTTGTAAGTCGCTCTGGATAAGGGCGTCTGCCAAATGCCGCAAATGTAAATATTAAAATCTCCTGCAATGGCCTAATAAATAGAACCTCTGTTTTCCTTTCAGCCCCTTGTTGCTCGTGCACATGCAGAAACAGGTGCTTGGGTCCCCTCACCTTCCACCCCGAATTCAAGGGACAACGTGTGGAGCTGAGTGCAGGTGACTGCCGCGCCACCAGAAACCTGCTAACGTTTCGCCACGGTGTGACCTTCAGCAGCCGGCCGATTCAAATCAATGAGAAAGTGCACCTGTGTGTGGAGCGCTGCGTGAAAGCATGGCACGGTGCGCTCCGGATCGGCTTCACCACCGTCCCACCTTGCTCAACACCCATATTTTCTCTCGCCATCCCTGACCTCACCATCCGACCGGGATTCTGGGCGACCCCGGTACCGGAGAATCTCTGCTTTCCAGGCACTAAGCTGACTTTCTGGGTGACGAGCGGCGGATACCTGCACTTTCAGATAGGTGACTTGTATAAACGTGCAGAAAAGATGTCACAGATAAACACCAGCAAGCCAATCTGGGCTATAATTGACCTGTACGGCCAGACCAGCACTGTCTGCTTACTAGGTCAGTTTATTCATCTACACACTCTCAGAAACTAAAGTATTAATGTGTATACTTTCTTGTTGTTGTAGTGGTACCCTTGCACCTTTAACACACCATATGGCCCAAAGTATGTGTAAACCTGACAATCACACCCTTATATGGTTTTAATCAGCTGCCACAAAAATAGATACAAAGTGTGTGCGCTCAAAAATTATACATTTTTCTTCACTGGAACAATGAGGCCCAAACCTGTTCTGGCATTACAATGCCCCTGATCTCGAGTGTCCTTCAGAGAGCCATGACCTCCAACCAATTGAATGGCATTGGAATAAACTAGAACAGTCCGCATGCAATATCTTTACCTGATTTCGCTAAAAGCTGAATGCACAAAAAATCTAGTGGAAAGCCGTCCCAGAAGAGAGGAGGCTGAGAATAATAATAATGAATATGGATCTGGAATGGATATATTTTATTTAATATACATTTTTATTATATTGATTAAATTGAGTAATCCCTTAAATCGGCACAAATTAAATTGATTAAATCAAATTTTATAAATGGAAAACTCAAGTTAAATAGTTTACATTTGCTAGACCCCATTTGGGTAATTCATATGTGAATGTAAGTATGTTTGTGTTTGATTTACATTTAATATAGAATTTTCCAAAGATATCTACTTAACCGTTCTAATTATTTTAGCATAGTTTAACAAATGTCTTCTGCTTTTAAGAGAAATTCTTGAAGCTGGACATAAAATGCTAAGGAATCTAAAGCATTAGCCGCTAGCCACTTCCTGGTTAGCGGTTAACGGAAGCGCTATGGATTCTTTAGGGTTTTCTTGCACGCTCAAATTAGTGACACTGCGCTAACTTCAGTTTCTTTCTGGTGTGTACGTTTTCAAGTTTAATGCTATTTTAAAAAATGCGTTTAAAGTGCGAGGTGGAGACTAAACAAACTTGCGGTCTGCTACTCAATACCTTCCTGCGGGAACTCAGATTGTAACTATGAGCACGTAAAAAGTATTGCATTTGGTACATGATATCACTGACAATGTTTGATTTTATATATATTTCAGGCTCAGAGAAGAAGTTTTTTTGCGGGAAACGCCGTTCCTGCTCTGCCCCTATAATCGGGGCTACAGAGATGAACATTGGCTATGACCAGGTTCCTGAAGAGATGTTTTGGAAGACGATGGTTTCAAAAATTCCAGACTTTATTCCTCCGACGGTATCAGGTAAGAGCGAGTGTCAGGACTGTGCAAACAAAATCCAAATTTTGTCTTATTATGCTTTCTTATTCATTTACGGTTATCTCTTATCTTCTTAGACAATGAAGAGCTCTGTGTAGTGTGCTACTCCAAGACAGCCTGCATTGTCCTGAAGTGCGGCCACTCCTGTTTGTGCGCTCAATGTGCTGTCAGGATCATCAATGACTTTGGGACGTGCCCGTTGTGCCGCCAGTGCATTTGAAGTCCATGTTAAGAAAGTGATGTATAAATGTGCAAATGTTAAAATGCTGTATTATATTTGAATGTAAGTATTTTGTACATCATGTGTAAATAAATAATGCTAATAATAAATCAATCTATTTATTAAATATAATGGTCTGCCGTATTTGTTTTACGTAAACTCCTAGGCCTTTTTCCGCCACTAAATAAAAAATGAAAAAAGGTTATTGCAATTCTGACCTTTTTCTCGCAAATGCAAGTTTATATCTCTTAATTCTGAGAAAAAAGTACGAATTTTGAGTTTATATCTTACAATTCTGAGAAAAAAAGTCATAATTGTGAGATAAAAAGCAATAAACTTTTATTTATGTTTTATTCAGTGGTGAAAACATGTCACTATACACGATACTCAAGAGAGCATGAGTGAACTCAGTAATGCACTATAATTCATTTCATGGGGTTTCACAGACACCTGCTGGAAGATTATATGACTTACTGGATAACTCTAGACATGTAGACGTCATTGTATGTGTAGCTATAAGGATCATGTTTTCAGTTTCCTTTTAGGCTGTTAGGAAAATCCGAGGTGCATATGTGTAAGAATGATATTATTGTGGTTTTTCCCAAAGGCTCTTAAAAAGAAACCTAAACTATATGGATAAAAGTTTGTGGATACCGTCCTTAACATCTCATTCCACATTTAGTCCTCATTTGCTGTTAAAATAATATTCAGTTCTCTGGGAAGATAGAAGATCTAGATTTTGGTGTGTGTTTGTGGAGATTTTTGCTCATTCAGCCACAATGGTGTTAGTAAAGTAAGGTACTGATGGTGGGTGATGTGAGGAGGCCTGGGGTGCATTTCAATTCATCACAAATTTGTTTAATAGAGATGATGTCCGTACTCTATAGCTGGACACTCAAGATCTTTCACTCCAACCCATGTAAACCATATTTTCATGGAGCTGGATTTGTCATTTGGAACAGGTTTGGGTCTCCTGGTTTAAATTTAATTATACTTCATCCAAAGACATCCTTTACAACTGTTTGCCTTCACGTTTGTTTTAACAGTTTTAGAAAGAACCACAGTGGCTGTTCAGGAAGTGGCTGTACAGGCACAATAACAATTTCTGAAGGAAGTATTGTATTAAATTGTGTAATCGTATTTCCCCGATCAGAACAAATCAATATCAATTATGAATTGAGCCAATGATATTTAAAGTCAGGTTTCATTTAACTGTAAAATTTGCCTCAGACAATTAGTCACAAAATTTAAGTGTACAAAAATAAAAATTTTTAAGCTGTTTATATACAAAACCCATTTTATTTGTTAAAAAATATTGAAAAATATGCTTTCGATATTTTTATTTAGTTAATTACTTATTACTTCTGAGGTTACATCAGAGTAAAGCTGGTTATAGAGGTAGAGAAAACACTGCTACAGACAGGAAATAGAAAACCCAGCATAGTGTGGGAAATTCTGTGTTTGCGTAACATAGGTGTTCCTGATTGGGCAAGAAAGGTATTTGCTGGATGACTGTGAAATAAAGAAAGAGAAAAAGATTAGAGAATGTTGAGTGTGGTATTAAACAGAGTGCATTAACAACCATCCATATTCTTTATGAGTTTTACGATTACGATGATTGTTCATTATTAGTAGTAGTAGTTGTAGTAGCAATAGAAGTAGCAATAGTATACATTTACACTTAAACTATCAATAATGATATGACCTAAAACAACTTCCATGTGAGTAATTAGCTGAAGTTTTGCAAGATGTTGAATTATAAAAGGTTCCACAGTCGTAAGAATGAGTCAGTGCTTTTGTTTCTAAAAGGAAATACACACCTTTTATTCCTGGATGATTCCAGAAGGCCTGTAGCACTGCAATTCTCATCATGCAAGATGAAGAAGAACCTCCACCTCAAATCCTTTCATTATTCATTGTAGACTAAATGCATCCTTGCACAACTTCAAAATCAAACCAAAGACATTTCTACTGTTGATAAGATCACTGATTATTATGAAAGAAATATTTATTTGTGTGTATTCTTAGTGACTATGCATTGGAGCTATTTATGTGTCAATTAGGAAATAAAAAAAATTTACTTTAAAGATTTTTTTTTTTTTTTTTTTGCATTGCAATGGTACAACAGATTATGTTGAATCAGGATAAATAAAGGAATGCAGCAGTTTCACTGAGTGGTTTAATTTGACCAATAAAGAAATCGGATATATTCGCATGCAGCGACGTGATTGGACAGAAAAGCAGTCACGTGTCAGCAGTCACGTGTTTACAGTTTTTCTTAGTTGCTTTGGAGCATTTCTCAAATCATCACTAATATTTGCAAATCAGTAAGTGCATTCTCAAAACAATGTGTACAAACAGCACTATACATTGGATTTCTTGCAAAAGCCTGCAATTTTTTCAAAAATCTTTAGTTCATCTCTCAAAAGTAAGTATTTGTGTGAATGAACATGTCATTCCCATCAGAATAAAAAGTTTCTTTGTCATTGTTCACAAACAAGATCATCAAAATGTTTAGGCATGTTGTCAGTAATAATTCGTCATTCTGTGTTTTTCTCTGTTGCCAAATGAAGGTTCACAAGATTCACTATTCAGGTGAAATTTTCATGGAAAGTCAGTTGGACCAATTTAAGAGGATTTAGAGAAAGCATACGACAGGTTGCTGAGAAAGGAGTTGTCGTACGCTATCTCTAAATCCACAAACACACAATGCAACTCCTTCTGGCCTTCTCTATATTTCTCCATGATATATAGAGAACATATACAGTTTCAACATTCTCAAAGCAAATAATGAAACTGTACTGCTCTTTCTCGGAATAAAACCATACTGTTGCTCACAGATAGTCACCTCTTTCTCTCAGCCTGGCTTCCACTACATTCTCTTACTCCTACTGACTTTCATTCCCCTTCTCTCCAGCGTGTTCCTCCACCTCTCCAAGCTCTTCAAAACCTGTTCCCTACTCTCACCACAAATGAGGGCAGCTGAAAGAAGTTTTTCGGACAACTTTTTTACTTCACCTCATTCAAATGTTTACTAAAATATAAACATAAAAATAGACAATAGACTCTGTTATACTCTGCTAGACTCTGATTTGTTATAAAAAGAGATGGTGTTTCCGTGTGTAACCAGCAGAGGGAGACAGAGACAAATTTAAGAGCAGGATCATTGCGATCACTGTGATGTCTTATTCAAACACTGAGCTCCAATACATTTTCCCTGAGATCTACTTTAAAAGGAAATGTAAAGTTATTTCAAGAAGTGCCAGTGCGGTTAATAGTATCAGCTCAGTTGCATAACTATGGATGGAGACAGGAAAAGCACCAGAAAGGGGAAGGTTGGGGGTTATAGGAAAACCATGGACGTGACCCTTTAGTTGCTGCTTACGCATTTTAGTAGTTAAATATTTATCCTAGATGGCTAAAGTGAACAGAGAAGGAGAAAGAAATGGAAGAGAGGGAAGAAGAGCAGCTGGGAGAGGAAGAAAGCAGTTAGGAGTAGACGAAAACAATGAGAAAGAAATAGACTGTGATGGACATTAGTGTTTGTAAGAGTAATATTAAAACTGCTCTTTAATCAAGGTGACATATTAACGGCATGCACAGTGAGTAAATGAGCTCCTCTCACATCATATCGCATCGAATGCGATCGTCCAGTACTTCCAGCTGTACTTCTTCCTAAACCCGCTCAGTTTCTGCCTTTCTCAGTATTATTTTCCAGCTCAATCTGTATTTTATTCGGCAGTTGGATGGCAAGTTCCTGGCAGAGCACTGATCAAAAACTTATTTTCCTTTTTCTAGGAGTTTTTTTGCAATCTTGCAGAGATACAGACTGACTGTGACGGACAGACGGACGGACGGACGGACGGACGGACGGACAGACAGACAGACAGACAGACAGACAGACAGACAGACAGACAGACAGACAGATAGATAGATAGATAGATACACATTTAGTTGCCATATGCTGTTATAAGAACCTCCACTCTTTTGGAAAGAGGTTGAGGTTTGTGCAATTGTGGAGATTTTTGCTCATTCAGCCAAAGGGCCTTAGAAAGGTCAGGTACTGATGTAGGGGAAGTGAGGACATCATGAGGCAGTCGTGCTGGAACAGGTTTGAGTTTTCTAGTTCAGAGCAAAATGGTATCCCAACAAAACATCCTGAGAGGGAATGCTGTTTATTGTCGAGAATGGCTTTGAGTTTACTGAGTATTTCTTTCCATACCATCAACACATTAAAACTGTCCAGAGAGCATCTCAAGGAGGAGCCAACCTTCTTGATCAGTATGTTAAGCTCATTTTTGCTAAAAAAAGAAAAAAAAAAAAAAAGGGGAATCTAAAGTGGATCTAAAGTCACCTCTGCAGCATTATAGCACCTGTGCTGATTTTGCACTCGTTCTTCCTCTATTTAAAGAGAGCGGCGATGTGCCTCTTTAGTGTTTTCTCTAGTGCCTCTCAAGCTCTCTCATCTCCTTGTCTAAATGCTCTGTGCAAACAGATCAGCTTCCACACTTCATTGTTCATGTTAATATTGCAACGTCAACACTACACCACTGACAACATCATCTCACATATATTGCCTACTAACCAAACCTAGTCTCTGCCATATGTCTGCATTCATTGGATTCTGAAACCTGGAAAGTTTCTCTTCATTACATCTACAGGTATATTTTTCTGTGTTTTTATTGATAGTATGTTGAACATTATTAAAAACTGCTGATGAGTTGTTATGTATTCTCCTACTAAATGCCATTTAAGGTGATCAAAAAGTTATCACTATGCCAAATTGTGTGGTTCTAAAGTTAAATATATAACCAAGCATTTAATATATGTGAGGTAATATAAAGTATGAGGCACCTAATATGCCCAAATATTCGATTTGCACCTTTTAATGCTGTGACGATTTTCACAGGTGAAGACACGTGTCACATTTAAATAGAGTTAGGGTTATATAACCCGGCCTTCCTGAGAAGTTCCTTCCTACATCAGGTACAAAGTACTATACCTGCCTGTCTGGCTTTTATCGGCTGAGCAAAAAAAAAAAAAAAAAGAAAGGGACAGGCTGGGATCCATACTATTTACACAGAGAATTTCTACTTCCCTGGATCGTCTACTGAATCTGTTTCGCTCGAGTAAGTACTACAGCCAGAAATCTGTCTGGCACCATTGCAGAATGGACGAGCAGTCACCTGGAACCTCTTGTAATGTATCTAGGTGTTAGGAGTTGCATGCTTTTTTTTCTTTGCAAGCGTAACTGGTGTGACAGTGAAGCTATGTTTAGATAAATACATACTGTATGTTTGGTGTTGTCTTGCCAACGGTTGGTCTTTCTCCAGAATGTCAGGATTGTGAATGCAGAGGTATGTAGATAGGATTAATAATTGTTGACAGTACAGTGTGCCTAGTGGAGGCACATTAATGGAGCAAGAAGAACAAGTTAAAGAGCGTGCTAGCCTGGAGCTGGACCTGAGCATGGAAACTGTAAGAGAAACACTTGAACTCTTCCAGCTGAGTGTGTGTATATGTGTGTTGCATCGCTTGCAATATATCTTTATTTACTGAATAAGAGGGGTCCAAAAGTGTGAGCGCAAAAGCTTATGCAACATTTTTAGTCTGTTGATGCGCACTTTAATTGCTGCCACTCTTGAAATGTGTATCTGGCTTATGTCCTGACAAGTTTTTGCCCACAAGCATTTATACTTGCCTTGGTTTTATCTGGATGTTCACCAAATTTCAATCTGATATTTGCTGTGATATGCAAATCAGCTCATTACAATTGACCTTTCCATTTTGTTCCTCATTTCCTCATGACAGTTTCTACAGTAAAAACCGTGGCAAACTCAGAGGTCACGGACCATGTGTTATATGATCTAATGTGTTGGAAGGAGCTTTGGTTGGCAGCTACAGTTTGGAGAGTTGGGGTGTATTTATATATGGAAAAACCACATGTGTTTTATTGCTCTTATACCACAGCAATTTGCTGTTTTGGAGTAAATTTGAAGTTGGATATTACTACTGTACCTTTTTATTTATGACGTATGGAATTATGTCAGACATTTTTATCCCTTTATGTCCATCTGCAAAACAAGTCATTACCTTTGTTATAGCAGCTATAAACAGTTATTAACAGAAAAAAACACAAACTTGTTTTCCTTTTGTTTCCCCATAGAAACACTAAAGTATTACTGTAATAAAATATATTTGTGGTTTGAAATACTGCCTGCACTTCTGCCAGAGCTGCTCTTATAGAAAAGGTATCAACATATTTTGACCAATCAGATTCGGGAATTTGTGTCTGCAATGGGTAGTGCAATGGACACTGTTGCTGCTTCACATCTTCAGTGTCCTGAGATTGTGAAGTTTGGCATTTCTGTACATGTTAAAGCCACATGTTTCCTCAGGGTTCACTGGGTTCGTGCCACCTCCTTGAAACAAGAAAGTAAGTGGATTCATTTAGAGAAATCGCCACTCTATACGTGTGTAAATCCATGTGTATCATCCCCTATGACGATCTCGTGTTCCCGGGTGTAGTCCTGACTCAGGACCGGAGTTCCTGGTACAGACTCTGGATCCAACACAACTCTGACCAATATAAAGTTGGACAATGCCATTGTGTGTTACCCAGGCTGATATTCAGCAGATGTTCCAACCATATGGCCACGTGACGAAGATCAAACCAAAATCTGTGATTTTAAACAGTGAGAGGAAATGGGTTTGTTCTCCTGATTCTAAAACACAAGAGGGAGTTGCCTCTGAGAACACTCTGGAGTTTCTATTATTTCCATCTGTGCATGTGTGTGTGTGTATATGTGTGTGAGTTGGATGGAAACTATTATGGAGCCCCCCCCAACAAAACTTGTTAGGCCCTGAGAGGTGTGTGTGTGTTTCTGGTTTGCACACAGGCTGAGTCACAGAGGCACAGCCCATTAGTAGACGCCCCCAGCCCAAAACAGACCAGTGGCTTTCCCGCTCCTCTTACTCCCTCGCTCTGTCTAACCATTTCGCTGGAACTTCATCTCAAAGTAGGTACCGGTTTTTCTCCTGTCACTGCATTCACACACTCCGATCCACATTAGCATTTTGCATCACTAACACTTACCATGTGTGCTATTATGTTTGTAATGACTTCCTTTGTGCACGTTGACTTGATTCATGTAGTTTGCAACTCTTGTAAACTGGGAAAGAAGACTGCAATATCCTTGTGTGAACTGTGGAGGCTAGTGCAGCCTGATCTTCTGGATTCCAAGCTCTAAGTGGGTAACCTACAAATGGGAAACAAACTCATATGCTGAACAGTGTTGTATGAGTGCCATTGTTTTATTCACTGGTTGCATATTTTCCGAGCTGCATTGTAGCATGAGAATGTCAGAATTAGGACTCTCACTGAGGACTCAGGAGTAGCTGTATGTTTCTGTCAACAAACTAGTTTATAATTTATTCTTTCATACAATAGTTGGTAAATTGTTGTGATTGGTATAATATGGACGATTTCACATTATGTGTACTTGTCCTGTTGCATATGATAGGAATTGCATATTGAATTGAATCTTATTGCTGAGACACCTTTTAGGATGTGTATCATGTGCATATTCATTCATTCATTCATTCATTCATTCATTCATTCATTCATTCATTCGTTTGTTCAGTTATTCTTTCATTCATTCATTCATCTATTGTAAGTGCTTTATCTTGGTCAGAGTTGTGGTTCATCTGGCATACATCACGGATGGAATACCAGTCTATCACATTCTATTATGCCAGTGCAGCTTAGTAGTTTTAGGTAAAAGAAGTGGAAGGCCATGTCTCCATTATACTTCAGTACTTCAAATGATTGAATGGTGAATAGGCTACACCTTCTTCAGAGTCCATCAATTTTTTACTGGGACTAAAGACCACACCTTCTTCAGTAGGATAGTCAAAAAAAGAAGCCTTCTTTACTTCTTTACTGTAACTGACAGAAACTGAGCTCACACTTCCTTCACATTTTACTGGGACTGAAAAGTAAGGCAAAGATTTGATTATGTCAACTATATTTATAAATGCTTTCACTTTTAAGGTAAATTGTTAGAACTGAGAGTAGATCAACTATTAAATGGTTTTCTCATCCCTGCAAATATTAAATGCTTCGTCTCTGGTTTATTCATCCCTGCGACTTCCAAATAGTTTCCTTATCCCTACTATGGAGTGCAAAAGTGCAATTACTTCTACATCCCAATATAAATCACACAAAGGCCACACCTCCTTCACAGGGACTGACAGCTTTAGAGTCCTTGACTTTTTCTTTGGGACTAAAGGTCACACGTCCTTCACAAGGGTAGAAGCCACACCTCTACTACTGATACAGAGCCCATCAGACCAGCTTCCAAAGTTATGTAAGATGCCTCCAGTGGCTCATCTCAATTAGCTAATCTGCCTTATCTAAGTTATCGCCATTACAGTCCAAAGATATCCATTTAGGTTGTGGTCTTTGGTAAAGCAAGGATGTTATTAATGATGCAAAGATGTCAACAATGCTAACAAGAAAACGTCTGCTTGTTTTCAATTTGCTTAAAAGGTCAAAGCTCATGACTTAGGGCAAAGTTCACCTGGTTATTGGGACCAAGCAAAAATGATCCTTTGCTAGAAGCTGATACACATCTTCTTCACATCCTCTGTCATTTTCCATTCAGAGAAAAAGCTTTTGTTGGATTCAGTCTGGCCAATGCTTTAGCTAACAATATACTGTATCATCCGTATTTTCTCAGCTAGGGGGTCGGAAATTATAAAACCTTTTTTAAACTAAGGGAATTCATGAAGCGCTTCTGTTTCTGCAGAAATGTCCATGCAACTAATTCACATTAAACTGGACCGCCACCATATTTGTGTTATTATCCAAGTTGACATTTTAGGTTATCAAGTTTGACTGGTGCATTTCCTTATGTGACTTTTGTAAATCATTGCAAGCACAGTGTCGGCAAATCATAGTTGATAGACGTCACCAGATGACAATAGACTGGTTTGTGTTCATTGTTTTTTGTATTTAAAACAGAATTTTTTATATTTAACATTTCTTAAAGATAATTCAGGAATTGGTCAAGAAGGACACAGATGCAAGATGGAACAACTTGCGTTTATTATACTTTTTTTTGTGAAGGAGACTATAGAGGTGACAAACAAAGCTGACGAATGATTGGTTAATGGCAATCCATGGTTGGTTGTTTAGAACAATGGTGATCAATGATTGGTGGTCAAAACATAATTGATCAATGATTGGTTGTTGAGAACAGTGGTTATCAATGATTGTTTTTTAAGAACAATGGTCATCAATGATTAGTTGTTGTGAATGAGAATGACTAATGATTGGCTGTTGAATAAATGAGTTAATCAAGATTTACTCATTGGTGCTCACCAGATCTAGCTGACAGTCAAATCTAATCTAATCTCTTGCATCATATTACACTGTTATGTGAAAAATGTGAGAAATTGTACTTCAGGGGTACCAGAAAGGAATGTAAAACGTTTGCCATTAGGATAATACCATTAAAGGTACACAGAAGGACCCCGCCCATATGTCAATTTTTCTGACAGTTTAGTTGTTTCGGTGGATTTATAGCAGTATAAGCATCATGGTATTAAAAGTAAATATTTGCCAGAGTTGTTAACCAAACTTACTGTCTTATATAACACTGGGCCTTGCCCATAGTGTCATTCCTACCATTCTGTCAGAAACTATTGCATATTAAATACTGCTTGATAATAAATAGGAAGTTCCTTAATGGACAGTTCCTATGTGTATAGGTGCTCGCTTCTCTTCTAAGTAATGTTTGGTAATACATGCTCTACAAAAATGTATGACTCACACACACACACAAACACACGCACACACACACACACACACACACACACACACACACACACACACACACACACACACACACACACACACACACAAATACTTCGGGTGTTATTCTGAGTTGCACTGGCTTCTTCCAAACCACTGAATTATTAAAAAGCTGCTGACTCCTACAGCTCTAGAGAGTAAGAGACGTTCACACACACACACACACACACACACACACACACACACACACACACACACACACACACACACTTACATTCATAGACTGTTAATTTGTTGAGAGAAGTAATTATGCATGTCTCATGTATGTCCTGTTGAAGACACATAGTATGTGTGCACATGTGTGTCTGTGTGTGTATAAACAACAACATCGCATGCTGATGAAATAATGAAGCCCGTCACCTGAACTCTTGGTTACATAACGTGTCCCCTGCAGGCCATGCTGCTGCATTAACGTACAACCTGTGGATGCACCGGTTCTGAATCATTGTCTTAGCAAAGTTAAACAGAAACTATTCTGTCCAATTTCAGACAAATAATTCTGTTTACGATCCTGCTTTGTTTACATTCGTGTCCTCTGGAGAATTTCTTGACTCAATCCCAGATTTCAGCAGGTCACGCTCATCGGTGGCACACTAAGAGTGCTAGCGTGTTTTATTTCTTTAAGTTTTGTTAAAGTTTTGAAATGTGTGTTGTAGTGTCTACAGTATGTTCACAGCATTCTTTGCTATGCTGGGTTTGACAGCTAGCCAAATCAAGCAAGTCACATTTAAAGGAATGCTTCTGTCTTTAATTTTCTATTGAATCTGTAGCCAAGCTGCCACTGCTGGGCCCTTGAGTCCTCTAATCTCACTTCTGTTGAATACATGTGCAATATTATTTCTGTATAGTCAACAATGTGCAATATTATTTATTTATTTTCACTACTCTTCATAATATATATATATATATATATATATATATATATATATATATATATATATATATATATATATATATATATATATATAAAATTAGAAATATGTATTCTATTTCAGGTAAATACTGTTGCTCATTTTGAGAAACGCACTGTAAATGTACTGGATTGTACCGGTGCAAATGGCAATAAACTAGAAACTCTGCTGCTCAGTTGTACAAATGAGATAGATGTATGTTGCTCTGGATAAGGGTGTCTGCCAAATGTGTGGTAGAAGTAGAAGTCTAAGGGCAGATTTAGATTTTTTAGCATCCAAAGCAGAGGCTAGACTACAGGTTGCCAAACAAAAGTAAACCTTAATCATAAGCCAACACATATACTGATTAGGTATAACATTATGACATTATAACATTGTGACCGTTGAAGTCAATAAGACTGATTGTCTCTTCATCATGGTACGTGGTAGTGCGGGGGATATATTAGGCAGCAAGTGAATATTTTGTCCTCAAGGTTAATGTGTTAGAAGTGGGAGCAATGAGCAAGCGTAAAGATTTGAGTGAGCATCTCCAAAGTAGCTTTTGTTGGCTGTTCCCGGTCTGCAGTGGCCAGGATTTATCAAAAGTGGTCCGAGGAAGAAACAGTAGTGAGCCGGCGACATGGTCATGGGAGACCAAGGCTCATTAATGTGGGGAGCGAAGGCTGGTCCATGTGGTCCGATTCAGCAGACCAGCTCCTGTAGCTTAAATGGCTAAAGAAGTTAATGCTGTTAATGCTTAACAGGTCAGGACTGTTTTAGGAGCAAAAGGGGGAGGAAACACAATATTAGGCAGGTGGTCATAATTTGCCTGATCAGTGGCCATAAAGTTATGCCTAGTTGGTGTATGTAAGTATAAAAAAGCAAAAAATAAAAACTAAAGAAGGGCACCAAGGAACAGGTGAACACAGTAGGGTAATCAACCAATGACCAAAGACACGACAAGGACCAGAAAGTATTAATTAAACAAACATAAAACATAGTAAATAAAAGGAAAGGACATGAAATGAATCCAAGGCAAAATGAAAAAAGGAGTTTATTGTAAGGTTTAGATTTAGTCTAATTTAGATGATATATGAATTATCATAGAATTAAGTTTTAATACAGAAAAAAAAACATTTACACATTAATATTAAACCCTTGCTGTTAATACAAATGAATCAACACCTTCCTATCAACATATTCAAGAATGTAACAGTGCCGTGGTAAAAGTGCTTATAGTTGCTGCACTAGTCCTTTTCCAGTTTTCTGCTTGTAGTTTATCAAGCTAAGGTGTAATTTCATGTTTCACTGCCAGCAAATGTATCAAAAATGCATTTTCTTAGCCTTGTGAAACCAGCTAGAGCCTGGTGGTCCCTTCTTACATTTCCTGCCTGGAATAAACTATGATCTCACTCATACACTGGAAAGAAGAAGCAATTTCTCCATGCCTCTTCAAAATAATGAAGTCATAAAAGCACCTGTCTGTTTCAAATGAGGGGTTTGTAAGCTCAAACCTGCACAGCCATGCTAGGTTTGTGCTCAATGAGGGGGCTTGTTGGTGAGCCACTGCGTAAACCCCTTACTGTCTGTCTAGCATGCAATTTTTTTAGAAGCCATGTCTGTACTTGCAAAACCTTAATCTCCAGCTCTATACATTGTTTTCATGAATCAGGCGATCCGTTCGTGTTTACTCCCGACTTATCTCGATCTTTCACTGAGCTGTTTGGAGAAACCTGCTCTTTTCTAAGTTGTAAGAATTGACAGAAGCAATAGAGGGAGAATAGCATGGTTAGAAGGGTGGAGGCTGTTTTGTATTTGACTTCCCCTGTTTTTATCAGCTCACTGTAGTAATATCACCTTATTAGCACAGAGAATACATTTGGTGCCTATTGAAATGTCACTCCACAATGCAGAAAGTCAGCCAAGAACGAGTTGAGTGTACACCGCCTGGTCGTTTCCACGGCAACCTTTCGTGACCGGGACGTTCACCCCAGGCAGAGCAACGTGTGTGTGTGTGTGTGTGTGTGTGTGTGTGTGTGTGTGTGTGTGTGTGTGTGTGTGTGTTGGTGCAGTTACTCTATCAAGGGATTGAATAGAGGTTAAGTGTAAGAGTAAAAAAAGAGGGAGTCTGTGAATGAGAAAACAAGAGAGAGAGAGAGAGAGAGAGAGAGAGAGAGAGAGAGAGAGAGAGAGAAAGAGAGAGCACGTAGCCAGTCGGTGAGATCAGAGAGAGAGAGAGAGAGAGAGAGAGAGAGAGAGAGAGAGAGAGAGAGAGAGAGAGAAGAGAAAGAGAAAGAGAGAGAGAGAGAAAGAGAAACAGGAGGTCTAAGCTGGTCAGATGTGAAGTGTGTGTAGGAGAGGCTGTGTTTTCCTAAGGACTCTATGCACAGCAGTACCATCACACACTGCAGCAGATCTCTGACACATACTTTTGGTGAGTTCACTTTTCCCTATTCCATAGCAACACACAAAACTTTATAAATTAGTAACCTGTAGTCCAGGCCTTTAGGACTTCATTTAGAAATACAGTACACTAACCTCAGAAATGTCAGGTTCGAGGGAGTTTGCTTTCAGTGATTTCAACTTCCTATGCGTCTTCTCATCTGCTTTACATATTGAGCGCTCCGATTTGTTTTAAAGAACACTCAGGAATGGATATGTGCTGTTGAAATTATCAACAAAGTTCCAGGTGGTGTGTGAATAGAAATTTCTGTTGATGTTGTACAACGGCGTAAACCTGTATTTCATTTGTGTTTGGTGAACTTAAGATTGGTTTATGTTAGTTTTAGCTATAATCGAATGATAGATATTTATCCATTCCATAAATGAAAGTAAGTTAGGCTGAACTTTTAAAATAAAGTTTCAGATTACTTTTCAGTTACATGTCTTGCAAAGTTTGCCATTGGATAAAATCTTCCTTTTACTTTAACCTAAAGACCCAAACCTGTTCCAACATGAAAATGCCCAAATGCTACATAAAGATATGGTTTACATGGGGTGGAGTGGAAGATCTTGAGATCTTGCATAGAGCTTTTTTGACCTCAACCCTAGTGAACATGAACATGATGAATTGGAACGCTGACTGCAACCAAGGCCTCAGCACTTTACATCAATACCTGATTTTACTAATGCTGAATAGCTGATTGGCTAAATGAGCACAAATCTACACAACCATGCTTTAAACTCAACGGAAACATCTTCCCAGAAGAGTAGAGGCTTTTATAACAGCAAAATTATACTGTAATAATAATAATAATTATATATAATTAAACTACCAGCACATACCAATTAAACCAGTGTTCAGGTAGCCACATAGTGGACTTTGTCCGTGTAGTGTAATTGAATTAATTATGAATCATTTAATATCAATTAATTAAATAAATTGCCTTGCTGCTACCACTAAAGTCAGAGCTACTGCTTAAAAATTTGAATAAATAATTTAACAGTGCTGTGGTACAGATTACAATGACGTTATTTTGACAAGTATTAATATGCTGCCCTAAAATATAAAAATAATAATGTATTAATTATTAAAGGACATTGTTTAGTGAGTCTATCTTCAGGCTTTTACAATAACATTAATGGTATCCTAACTTGTTCTTAGAAATCGTGTTTTTATGGAGTCAAAGCAAACACTCTGTTCCTCTTGTTTAGAAAGTTAAGGCTTCTGCATTCTGGGATTAATCTGGGTGCATATTTTCTGTGTTTTTTCTATGACTGTCTTTCCTCATTTTTGTTGGTAAATGTGACTGGTGTGAATCCATTATTGTGTGTGTGTGTGTGTGTGTGTGTGTGTATGAGAGAGAGAGAGAGGGAGAAAGAGAAGGAGAGAGAAAAAGAGGATGTAGCAGTATATAACTTGAGTAACTTTCCTATGAATCTAACAAATATGAAAATAGCAATATCTTAACTCTAGACACTAAAGCTAGCAAAGTAGCTAACAGTGTAAATCAGTTGCCAAGTCACTAGCATGCTAGTATGAACTGTTTATTTGTGTAAGCTAGTAGACAATGTCACTACAAGCTAGCATACATAAGATTAACTATTATATATTCTATATGGGTACAGGGCTAGCTAACATTAGTCAAGCACAAGTTTGCTGCTAGCTGACATTAGACGAACTATTATATGTCAATATGTTTATTTGTAAATCACACATATTAAACTAATGAGGCAACAGTATAGTTTCATTTAAAAAATATATTTGTGTAGTCATCTTTAAGGGTGTATATGTGTGTGTATGAAAGTTTAAACTTATTAGCAAGAAATAAAGTTGCGCCGAACCTTGCCAAAATGGGGACTAAGATTTGGTGACTTTCTATAGTATTGTAGTGAAGTGGTGGACATTAGACAGCTGATCAGAAGATTGTGAGTTCCATTCTATCCGCTACCAATCTGCCACTGCTGGGCCCTTAATCCTCAACTGCTCAGCTGTATAATTGAGATAATTCTGAGACACCATACTCATGGCCAAATTCCTTAAATGGCATAAGAATGGTGACCTTCTTTCTGAATAGAGCCTGGCCTTAGTTTTTTGGACCCCAGTCACCAGTTACTAGCGTGCCTTATCCCAATGGCCCACTGATCACCATATTAGTCTATGCAGGAGACTAATGGTGACATTTCAAGCATTAGAATCAAGTTAATTATGAATACCTCTGTTCTACAGTGATTTGTGGTATTATACAAACTATAATTTTTAAGATCATGGTGCTTTAATTGACCTTTTATCATTCACAGAGTATGTACAGTGTGATGAACGGAAGATTGATGAATGCTACACCCTTAAAGATGACTACACAAATATATATCTTAAATGAAACTATACTGTTGCCTTATTAGTTTAATATGTGTGATTTACAAATAAACATTAATTGAGACACCACTTCAATCCAGTGAAAATGGTAGTAATGTTCATTTGCTGTAGCAAACTCCAAATTTTAGAGCTGCGGTTGGATGAATCACCCGGTTGGATGGGTTGAAAAAACCAGAAAAGTATTTTTTTCCAGAATCTTAAGTTGCCTTAAGAAAAATATTCAATAGAATCATGTAGAGCAGCATTCCAAAAGGCATAGAAACTGCTCTTTGTGTTTTTTTACATTTGCTAAGGAAACAATCCCTCTAAGAGGAAGAACATGAAGCGTGGTGTCAGTTCATTTGCTTTTTTTACCTTCCTACTAGAACTGTACATTTTAAAACTAATCCAAGACCTAGGGAGTCAATGGATTAGTGTAGCAGTTGGTGGTAAAAGACATCTGAACAATGACCAAAACATGTTTCCAAACGGCCAGACCTTGTCCGAGTGGATCAATTTGTGTGTTTTAAACCTAAAGGAGTGTCTGGTTATTCACTATCAAATGGTATGCAGCATCTGGGCTGATCAGAGAGCCATACATGGTTAGGAGATGGGTCTGTTTTTGATTAATGTGTGTATTCTTTAATAACGGCTGATTGTAAGCAGACACAGAGCCATGTATGGGCCAAAGTGAAAGAGGGAGGGCAGAATGTGCATGTTTGTGTATTTGTGTGAGGAAGAACGAGAGCGAGCGGATTATAGTGTTCAAAAAAAAGAATGAAGCGAGTGTCTGGAAAAGTTGATCAAAGAAAAAGGAGGGATGACGAAGATGAATGGAAGGACATTTTTCCTGGACTTGGGGTCGAGTATTATGAACTTCACTCCACAAATCATTTTGGATGGTAGCCTGGTACTTGTCTGTTATCGCTTCCTTAATAGACAATGTTCTGGATTCATTGTTTCTCTTTTCTCTCACTCTTACACAAGCAGCAAGATTTGAATATATGGCAGATATGATTGCTCATCATTTCCCAAACAAAGTAGGAAACAATTTGAGTGTTTCATTTATTGCCTGGTGCAACTGGGTTGAGTTACTTCACTCGCAGTTGTGCTTATTCGGTGTATTGATTCACATACGTTTGCATGGTCTTTTGGGATTTTCATTAAAAATGATGCGTAACAGAGCCTGCAAACATGCATCACTACCATGCACCAATATAGAGTATATAAACATGTCTTCTTCCTTTTATAGGATTGTCTTAAAGCAAGGATTTATATCTTCTGATTTATTTGGACAGTCCCGAAGACTGATGCGAGTAGTCGTTTCCAGTGTGACAAACAAAACAGCTCAAGTTCAGGAAGTGCTCCAAATAACTCTGAGAATGGATAGAGGTTCAGTGTTATAACTTGTCTGATCACAAGATTGAGGGTGCCAGGCAATTGTTACAAAGCGAGCCCACATTCATTCATCTACAGTTTTGTTCTCTGATCAAAATAGAGGTGTATCTGGAGAACAATCTGGATGGGAAGTTAGTTCATCCACAGTGCACCATTACTTTTATAGAAATCCCAATACAGAGTGTTAATTAGTCTTCCCACTGAACTATAAACTGAAGGTGTACCTAAGAAATTGTTTGCATTGAATTGGCCTCATTTATCGAACTGGATATATATTAAAAAAAGAAAATATATATTATGTATATACTGTATTCCATATTCTGTTACCATTTTTATAATTCCATTTCTATTCTTTATTGTAATTTCTGTTTTATTATTTGAATTGCAATTTTATTTTATTATATTGCAAATGTAATGTATTTTATTTTAATTTATTTAAAGTTTTTTATTTTTCATTTTTAACCCTTTTTTTTTTTTTTTATCCCTTTTTATGTCCCAGACTGGTCTTAATAAGCATTCCAATTGTATACACTACGTTGTATATATGGATTGTTTTTGAAAATCCAGCTAGTTCCATGATCTAGCTTCAAATTATATTATTAGCAATAGGGAACTGTATATCCAAATAATATTGTCAGGTTCCAAATTGCTTATTTACCAGTTACATTTACATTCCTAATATCGACACTAATTTCAGCCATGACTTCAATTCATACAACTGAACAGCGAAGTTAAAGAGTTAAGGGCTTTGTTTAACTTGCAAATTGGTGTTGCTGAAAATTGGACTCATGACCTTCTGATCTTAACCATCGAGCTACAATTATTAATAAACCTTTGTGGAACTTAGTTGCTTTAATTGTATGTGTCTATGGCAGATGATGCTCTGCATTGGCTGAGCTGCATTAGTGGAAAATTTAGCATATAGGAAAAAATACTTACTGTTTACTGGTTATTTGTTGTTTTCACCTCTATGCCATCACAAAGTTTTGCCTTTTATTAAATTGACTGTGCCGTGAATGTGGTATGTAAATTTTAAGCTGATGGGTATTCATCAACGTTTGTACCTGTACAAAGGAAATAAGCCTTAACAAAATAGTTTTTACTTCAGTTTAGCCTGTGAAAACATTTATGCACTTTAACTAAAAGATTGATAAATGAGGTCAAGGGAACAGGAAAGTTCTGGACAGTCTGGTTAATAATTGAATACCTAAAAAAATACATTTTAAGCCTTTTTTCTTAGTGGAACAATATGGCATGGTCAGTCTGTGGGCTCTATAATGAATAGCACAACAGTTAAATAGAAGAACCTGTTTTTGACCTCACTGGTAATTAAGATGCTTGAGTGGTTAATAGAATAGCTGACTCAGGATTGGGTACTGAGATTGTAGACATATTGACACATCAGTGCTAAACCATTGGCAAACTATTGGCAGTCCAGCCAATTGTAAAGAGGTGTGATCCTACAGCATGATTTCTAACCAAACTCTTTTATTCAGTCTTCCTCCAAAATTACTAATGCATTTGTTTCTTATTTGTATTTGGGACATCATGGGACAGGGTTCATTCTTTTGAATACACTTGCTATTGTGACTAAGGTCATCAGGCTTCAATTGACTTCCTTAGGCTTGAGAGACAAAATGGTCACAAAGACTATGAAGCCCTTGGTAAACTATAAAAGTAGTTATAGCTGGTATTGTTGCTAGCTAAACATGTAGAATACTTGGACTAGAATATCTCTAAAAAAAAAATTAAAATAACCTTATCAAAGATCCAATTCTTAGATTTTTTGGAAAGTTTTATTGCAATGCCATAAAGCACAATCTTGTCCCTTTAAACCATTACTGCTTCTTTACATTTACATTTACATTTGCAGCATTTACTTTGCTGGTCTATGCTTTCCATAGACCAGCAAAGAAAATAGACATAACAGCTAATTTGTAAGACATAGCAAGATCAATAAAAAAAGTCATTAATTATATTATTAATTTTAAAATAATCGTTTTCAGCCTCTTTGATGGTGACTCCATCATTTTTTCCGTTCACCTACTAGTTGGTCATGTTTCCAGATTGATGATTCAGACTGCTCATCCCAAAAGAGCCTGGATGACGTTACCTTCAAACATTCCTGTGGAAAAAATCTGTTCAGTGTGATGTTCTTCGTAGGAAGTTGCAACTTCCCCCCAACAAGCTTTGGAACAGTCAGTTCTATTTAAAGATATTATCTCAGATATCTAGACTGATATCTCTTATATTTTCTATCTCTAACTAAAAACATCTGGCATGAAGAATGGAACCTCGTGATGGAACACATAACAAAGAAATGTCTGGAGTCATGACATCACTGGGCTTCAAGGGATATGTAGTACTGTTGGTTTCCAGCCTAGAATTATGCTGACTGGAAGAAATTATGGAAGCAAAACTGGCAGAACAAAAGGATTGCTTGTATGATGACATAATTTATTGTTCTATTACACTGTAAAAAAGAACTCATCCTTTTTATATGATACAGAATTACATACAAGAAAGAGAAATTTCCGGGCCTGTGATGCCCAGTGATTTTTTTTTGGCAAACTTTACTTGTAAGGAAAGCAGCCTTATTTATGGGAATTCCAGCTGTGATTTTAACTATTTACAGCTTTCCAAAGCACTACTTATAACATGACCTTAAAAAAAGCCAAAGTATTAACTTGCAATAGTGGAATCTTGTTAATATACAGTTGCTTATATAATGAATACATTATGAATCTAAACCAAGCTTTATTATAATGTGCTAGCTCTGATCTTTAAATCCTCATTTTGTGTATACATTTTCTTATAATTATTATTTAATACCAGTTAATAGGGAAGACCAAATAAAACGGTATAGGGATACACCATGCGTTACAGCATATGGTAGTAGTTACAGGTTCACCACTTTTAGCCTTAGGCCTCCTCTTCATTAGCTAAATTCATTATCTCAGTCTAACCTGTCTGATACCCCATGCAGCTGGTATGCAGGTCTCCGGCATTAGAGCGGCTGATGTCAGAGCCGGAACCTAGCAGTCTATAAAACAGCTGAAACACCAATTAGGCTTAGAATACAATTTGTGTAACAAACAACAGACATCCTGCTTGCTTGCATAAGGATGAAAGCTTGATAAGATTACAATGACGGATGGATGGATGAATGGAGGAAAGGATGGCTGGATGGTGGAAAGGATGGATGATGGCTGTATATTTAGGCTAGATGAGATAAAATTTAGATTTGGGGTAAATTACACAGATTATACAAGCATCAGTGGATGTCCAATCATTTTAGTTAGTTTTGAATTTCAGCCATCAACTAGTCTCAGTTGTATTTTCCCACATCCCAATTTGATGCATACAGTGCCCAGTGTAAAAGGTCCAAAAGATGTTCTCCAAATGTGCAGAGCAGCTGAGTAGCTGTGAGTTCTTGAGAAATGTGTCTGATGTCATTGCCAAGTTTACTTGTACCGGCTATGCGACATTCCAAAACTCCATGCTCAACGTCAGGCCAGGAAACGACTCTTGCCCTGAAGTCCATGTAGGGCCTGCTGGATAAACAGAAGCCAAAAGGCTTTAGATGATTCTGTATATAAGAACATCCTGATCTGCTTGTCTCTGTACACATTAGAGATACACATGGGTTTGAAGGTTTAGAAGTTTTAAAGCAATATTTGAAATATTTTAAAGCAATATTCTTCCAAACCTTCTTAGTTAACATTTTTTTATTGTGTTTTCTGAAAGCAGTGACACATCGACGATCACACTAATTGAGTCAGTACATATTTACAGATTTTATTGGGATAAAACATTTTGTATACATATTTGCTTAAAATTAATTTGCTCTTGATAACTAAGACAAAGTGGAATACATTTTTGGTTGTATTATTCTGAAGTTTATTCATTCTGCATAGTAAAGACATCATTACATTGTATGATTGTCAGCTTAATGTTGCTATTTAAATTTATTGCAAAATTGTTTTAAGGGACACATGAGGCCGATTTGATTTTCAACCAATGAAATAGCAAATATAGCAGTAATTTACAGCATTTGGCTTATACCCTTATCCAGAACAAGGGACTCTCATGTAATTTATACAGCTGAGCTGCTGAGGGTTGAGGGCCTTTCTCATGTCCCCGGCAGTGGCAGGTTGACAGGGACAGTAGTTGAACTCTTGACCCTCTGGGCCAAAGGCCCATGTCCTTACAACTGAGCTATTCCACACCAGTAACAAGCATGGTGTTTTACTTGCTGCTAGACTAAGAACAAATTCTTATATTAGAATTCAAATCTGTTGACACTATTGAGGGAACTTTAATGTCAGCGTTCCGAACAAAGAATCTGCTTAGCCAACCCCAGAACAAAAAGCATCTTCTCCTGATGTGCTCCACATGAGACAAGAGCAACTGGAGGAAGTCTATTTGCCATACCCATGTGTTGAGAATAAACACTCCTAAAGCCTTCTCACGTTCTGCATAGTTATTTGAGTGGTTTTATGGCCTGGCTGTCAGGAAGAAGCTTGACCGTATTAGGTTGACTTTGTCCTCTGTCTCTCGTAATCTTGGGCGTTCGAGTTTTTCCTGACGTGTTTGCTCTCCTGCTCTCTCTCTCTCTCTCTCTCTCTCTCTCTCTCTCTCTCTCTCTCTCTCTCTCTCTCTCTCTCTCTCTCTCTCTTTCTCTCTTTTTTTCGTTCTTTTTCTCTGTACCTATTTAGGTAATCGAGGCCTTAAGAAGCCAGACGTGCTGCAGTCCACGCCAAAACAGCTTTATTGGCTTTATATGGCTTTTGAAGTCTTGGAGAGCAGTACTGCTATTATTTTGTTATTTAATAGTGCCAGAATTATGGTTTCCATCTCAAAGATGCAGCTCTGACAAAAAGAACAGTGGGTAATTGCACAAGATAGGCTATTATGTCATAATTTCACGCACACAAACACACATAAACACAAATTTTGTTTTTAGTTTAAAATCCCAGTTTAAGCCGTCAGCATTAGCCTCGTAAAAGCTAAGAATTAAGTAGATCTATCCTGATATATGACAGTCTATGTATATGTCATTAATCTTCATTAACGTACACATGTTTTCTAATGAGAAGCACAATATGTTAATCTCCTTTTGTCTCTGGTGTTAACAGCATGAACATCTCCAGTGTCTGAAACCTCAAGCTCGCTTTTGAATGCTGAATTAGTTTGACTAATGAATCAAGATCAGCTTGAAAGATGTAGTTGTCTAGGGATTACAATTGAAAAAAGGTGCTTGTTTGTGCTTCTGTAGATGAGAGAGAGGGTAGCACCCATGACATTCCTGAATGTTAACTGTGAGATGTTGACGTAGTTATATGAATTACATTGTGGGTTTTACAGACTACTTTTGGTAATGTTTAAGGTTAAGAGTCAGAGCTGGGCTTGTGAAATATGAGTGTGGAATGAGGGGAGCTTTCCAAAGTACACAACCCTTGCAAAACGAACAATTCCCATGCACAACCATTAATATATATATATATATATATATATATATATATATATATATATATATATATATATATATATATATATATATATATATATATACTGTATATATATTGTATATATACTGTATATATTCATTATTCACACTGCCCACAGTTTTTTTTCTCATTCATATTCATGCCAGAAAGATTCACATGGTGTCCAGCTAAGACGCAACACAGAGGTTTTACTTTCATGCGGGCTTGAGCAAGCTGTTGGATTTCAAGATTGTGAAGATGTGTTCAGCACGAACATGTGGTACATGACACATTTACACCATCTTAGTAAGTGCCTATTCAGACCAAATTAGGCTAGCAATAACTATGAGCGTGTTTATATAATGGCTTATATCATAATTAAATTAAGAACTCGAATGATGTAGCTGAGGCAGAGACAGAATTCACAGACAGCGCTACCATTTCTACCTCTCCAGATTTTGATACAAATACAGATAGTGCCATTGTATTGCACCCCTAACAAAGAGGCCCACATTCTTGCACAAACACAGCAACCATGTTGTGAAGCATGCTGGTGTGTGCAAAACACATACAGAATGCCCAGCTTGTTTCCTTGTTATGTAACAAGGTCTGTTCAGTATTATCTGAGTCATGACAGAAAGGAAAAAGGACAATCATCACTCCATTCCATGTGCCTCAGGTCATGTAGCAGTAGAGACTCGATTCAGGAAACTGACCCCAGTCTTTGGAGACTGTAATGCTAATTATGGCAGGCCACATGAAAAACGCATCTAAATCCAGTCTTTGAGTGGCCAGCACTCCAGCAGAAAACTAAAAAAAAAAAAATTAAGCCTTGCACATGCTTTGTCAGATATGTCTCCACATGAACCTTTTTCTAAAATAGTCTGTTTTCCTTTTTTAAATAAAGGCAACTTTTCCCTTTATTATGCCTTTGTTTCCACAACATCTGATTGTTTTGTCTGAGGCACATCTTGACATATTCATAGCTGCCAACACTTGTTAACGTGAAAAATCCTAGTAGAACGGAATCTTGCCACAAAAACTGTCAGTAGACATTATGGCTTTGTGTTGTACAAAGACAGCATTTTCGACCCTACACATTTTACCCACCAGAAACCCCAGTTCTGTTTAATTAAGGTGTACATATTTGAGTAATTTTGTCTGATCAGTGTCTTAGCATTGAAAGCTAAATTTGTGTGATTTCTGTTAGTGTCCATTGTGTTTCATTGGATCTTTGAATGGTAATGTATCAGGGCTTTTCAGAGCATTATGGCTTATGACAGTGCGAATGCTGGAGACCGGAAAACACCAGCCTAATGTGAAGCAGATTCACAATTTTGGTGTGTTCCAAAGTTCAAGTTTGGTGAATGGGCTGTGGATCAGCTAAAGACGTGTGACCAAGAGACGATCAAAATATTATGGCATTACCTCTTCATAAAATACAAGATGGAGGGAGCACCAATTATACTGGTGTCACAATATACGAATTTATACAACATAAGTCTTAAAAAAAAAATTCATAAACATTAAAAAGGTGGTATCTCTGAACATTGGCTCATGATCTCTGAAGAAATTTCACCTGCTGAAAGTGTTACTGCATCCCAACATTAGGAAAATTGCTCTAGTAGTTCAGGTGTCAGCTCTCCAACTTATCACTCTATCAATAAATACTCTATTATGCTGCATTTAATCACTTGACACAGGATACCATTGAGCAGTAAATGATTATAAGCCTTTAGGGACCCAATTCATTCAATTTGGTGGTCCTTGGTTTTAAATCCGCAGATATATCGAACCACACTCACCATTCTCAAGAACAGCTATATAGTAAATGCCTTTTCTTTCCCTTTCAAGTAACTGTTAAGTTTCCGATTAAACCTGCTGTTAGCTGATTAGCGAGCATACAGCAGGATTCAGGACACCCACTAGTACAGCTTGCAGGAGATTTCTAATTATAGATCTTGTTATCTAGCTGTTGTTTGGGAGCCATTATCGAATCTTAATTGTGACAGCTAGCTTGCAGATATATTGTAAGGTTCATCAACTAGCTAAGAATATACAGCTTTCCTTATTCATATTTTTTATTGCTGTTCCTGCTAAAAAAAAACACACACATTGGGCTGGTCTGATGGTAGACCCTCCACAACAAATTCTTTTTTTTGCTTTATTATTGATTGATTAAACTGCTCAATAAATGCTTGGGGTTTCTCAAACAGCCTAACTGGTATTTGTGCTATAGTAAAATGCCCTAATGTTTTCACTTATATTTTTAGAGGTTTTAAAACAAGCTACTGTAACTATACTGTAGTGCATGAATTAAATTATCTCCACCAGCCAACTTTTCCCTGGCCATTTTGGGACAATTATTGAAAGAGGCATTCCAATGTTTATAATTCAAACTGAATTTTCTATAGCTATTGCCTCATTGCTTTCTGTAAGGTTGAAAGGGAAAAGGGAAATGATGTAAGCTACTTTTATTAGATTGTTCTCCCTGACAAGTCTTGGATAAAAACCAGAAAGTGTTTCAGCAGCTCAAACACAGCTTGTAAAAGACAGATCTGTTGTAACTTTCCCCTCCTCACTGCTCTAACTTGAAACAAATCGAACCATTTGGGATTCTCCACCAATAGAGATCTGCGAGAGATTCCAACAATGATGAAACATAATGGCAGACACAAAGCAGATAGCTACCACTAACGATCTATAATATTAAATAGGCCAAATAGGACCACTGCCAAACTGGTAGCGGTGAAACCTTCAGGACCTTTTGAACAAGGACAGAATTTTGCCTTTGGAGCAATGACAGGCTGAATTTCTCTGGTGTAGTGTAGAAGACTAGGAATCACAGAATTAGCACTCTGGACTTAGAATAAGAAAGTAGTGGGAGTAAAACCACTGCTGACCTTTTTCCTCGGGGACATTTGCAAATCTATCCCTTGCTCAAAAGAGAGGACATTTCAGTCTTTAACACTGAAACTCCTTGTTTGTAGCTAAAGCTTTGAACCAACAAGAATGTCTGTATCCTTTTGCTCCTGTTAAGAACTAGACTGCTAAAAGAATAGTATGAGGCATTTCAAATCTACTGCTCATGTGCTGAAACCCTCTCCTGGACAAGTTCATACTGAGTATCAACACACCATTATTGACCCAGTTGTTCCATTAAGAATGATATGTTGTTAGGTGTCTAGGTGTGATAGATTTCTAATATTAGTAAAACAGTGAATTTTACAAAATAATATATATTTTTTTGAACTAGGAGATTTAAACCTGTCCCAGCATGACATGGCTTCTGTGCACAAAGCTCCGTAAAGATATAGTTCATGTAGGTTGGTGTGGAAGATCTTCAACCTTAGCCATTTTGAATGCGTTTTGGATTAATGTAAAAGCTGAGGGCCTCCTCATCTATATCAGTATCTAACTTTACTAACACCCTTGTGGAGGAATAAGCACAAATCCCCACACTTCCCCACTCTAAAATCTAGTGGAACATCTTCCCAGAAAAGTTAAGCATATTATAACAGAACATGGGTACTTAATGTGGAATGGGATGTTCAAAAACCCTAATAGCAATCTTATGATGTCCAAAAATGTTAGTCCATATAGCGTATCTTAAAAGCCACTTGTCCTGGTGTTGCCTAATGATCCTTCAAATGATCCAAATTACAGTGTCTATTGAATACAACAATTCAATACACTAATTGATTCATATCAACTTATTGATGCAAAAGAATGATCAGTTTCTTTTATTTGGTCTAAAATGTCTAATATCTTTAATCAGTTCCGTTTGAGGAACACTTTGCTAATATGATTTCCCTAATGTTCTTTTCACAGACAGTGAATCTGAAAAATTCATTAAAGAAAAGGACTGGAAATCCCCACAGATGACATGCAGCCTCAGGTAGGAAAACACATCACACCATATTGTGGATTTATACAGTAACACAGCAACTGAAAATGATACATTTATTCACTCATTTTACAAACAGTCACTCATTAAAAGTACTCTGTTCTGCCTAAATATATCAGCATATATAAGGACATAGAGTCAAATGGTATTGTTATGTTAAACATAGATGCAAATGACTCATGCCATGACAAATAAAAAACGCAGCTTACACTGTCCACTGTCCTTCAACATGCAAATCTGGGATATTGAATAAATGTATGTGAATATCTCCATAATGTATATACAGTGACCCCATGTTAATTGATTTTTGTTAAATAGAATTCATTGTTAGAATTATAAATAGAATTAGAATTGATAGAATAGAATAGAATTAATAGCATAAATCATATTAAAGAATTGAAATGGTTTTCTTTGCTAGTGTCTCATTTCTCGTTTCTTTTTATCAAATCTTCGAGACGCTCAACATCTTCAGTTGAAACGATTTATAAAATAGAAACAATTTCAGTTTTTAAATTGTAAGTTTGCCCTTGTATGATACCTTTTCTATTTAGAAGGGGACAAGATATGAAATATGAAGAAGACATGGGCATAACATGCCTGCCCAAAAAAAAAAAAAAAAACAGTCTCTATAATTAAGAAATATTATTTTTTCCATAGCAATGTAGTGTAGTGGAAGTAGTGGGCATAAATGTAGTGGGCATGGCACGTAAACAGATTTTAATTATATGTTTTGTTACTCCACTTAGTTACAGTGTGATCTTTTGGAAGGAGTCTCCATTCTTAGTACTCTGTAAAAGTTTTGGGTGAAGCTATAACATGGGAAAATATTATTCATGGAGGATTTTCATGACAAGCTCTGGTGTTTTTTACAAGAAAGAAAAAATTTTAGGTTGATGTGGGAAAGACAGTTTATAGCTGTTATACTGTAGTGATAATTGCTGTGGCATAAGGTGAACAAATCACTTTAGGATGCGCTGTTTTTAGAAACGGATCAACTTCGTGGTGGTAACAGTAACTCAGCTTCACGTCGTGCTGCATCACACCATCCCAATGTCGAGCATATTCCTATAACAGCACGCCCCCCCAAGTGTTTTATTCACTACATAAATTACTTTCTCCCTATGGGGTGCTTGGAATTTCAAGTTATCTAGATTACATCCCACACTTGAAAGCTTTTTTGTAAAGTGTATGAAAACACAAGGCACTGATGCAATGTTGTTCTGGAAACACTTTGCGCTTGAGAGCCATTCAAAGTCATTAAAGTCTAGCCTATTCATCAGTACTCTATAACATGCCTCAGGAAAGACGAACACCCAAACACCACAAATCTGTAAAAAAAGAAAGGAGTGTGGAGCTATTTATCGACTGCACTTGGACGTATGTGAAAAAACCTTCGTCACTGGTCCCCTGACGCACAATAGCACGTCCGTGATTTAGCAAGATACGATTCCACCATCTGTGAGAGCGCCGGGATCTTCCCATGACCCCTGTAGTTCCGAGGTGAGAAAAAACGGAGCGTGTGCAAATCAGGTCAAGGAATAGAAAAAAAGTGTGAGCGGATCCAAAGGAGACGCCATGAAGAAAATGAGAGAGGAGAAAAACGGCTGGAAAGAATATGCAGGGATGCTAAACCAAAAGTGGAAGACACGCACAGGCATATAATGAGAGGGGAAAAGTTTGGTGCTCTTCCTAGCTTCTAATGATTGACATTGACCTTTTCTTGACCGTGCTGCCCAGAGCAGATATCTCAAGAGAGACCTGAAAGAGTCAAGCTTTGGAGAGGACAGTAATGAGCTTTTACTTTTCAGGCCCCCAAAGAATTGGGTACAATGGGGCTTTTATCCAAAAGCTACAAGATAGATGGCACTGAGGGAGGGTGTGCTCCTCCCAAAACACTTTATTTAAATACATTAGAATGTCTCCCTTTTACACTCAGGGTCAGTAAAAAAATCTAAAAGGAGAACACGAGGCAATTCGACTTCCAGGCTATTACAATGCAATTTTGGCAATATTAATAATGACATAATTTAAAAAACAAAATTGACTATCACAGTTGACTTTTTGTAATCACTATGTAGTGATTTATTAGAACATTACGTGTCTACAACATACAGGCATTCTGCATACAGTCTTTTTTCCAACTGTGTTCAGTACAGCAGGTGTCACCCTGTTTCCATCAAATAGGGGTGCCAGGTATTGGCTAAATCTCCACTCCAGCTATATCTCTTGAAGAATAAAAGACTAAACCCCCCCAAAACTCGCAAATTGTAAAAGTGAGTCACATTTGTTAATTTTCTACTCAGCTTTTGCATGGGCAACAAAGTCAGCATGGTGCACACGCATTCCGATGTACAGAGGTTACATATCCACTCCATAAAAAACTTTCCCTCTAGCAATCTTTGCATTTTATCTTATAAAAGAAATGCTATACTTACGTGTTCCCTTGTTTGTAGAAATGCATTAAATAAAATAATTTCCCTTGGCTTATAGAAATGCATTTGATTTAATCACTTTCCTGGGCTTGTAGAAATTCATTAGGGTCATTCTGATTAGCCTGAATAATAAGATCTCTGAGACTGCAAGTTGTTTTTGAGCAGTGCTGTAACTTCTTTGAAAGCTGTATATGTTTATAAAATGAAGATTGGGCACTCATTTTGCTCAATATTTCAGGACATGGGCTTCACCTGCGAGCAAGTTGGTGACTCACATTCTTGCTCAACCCAGCTATAAAAAGAACATAAACACATCCACCAAATATACCCTGTGCATCTGGTTTCTCTCTGCTTTTAAGTCCTGTTACAATTTGTCATATACTAACATCAATGCCAGTCTCTAGAGTTGCAGGCCAAAGTTGTGCTTTCATTTTAAATTTCCACATATTTGTAATATCCTGAAGTATCCCAAACTGTCTCTGACACTCATCAGAACATGCTGATTGGCTTGGCGAAAAATTGCTTGAATAAAACCGCTCCTTCTTAGGTCCTATGCCAAAATGAAATTGGTGTTGGAACAGGAAGTGAAACCACACTGTACTCCTGATGATTTTTGGCAGATTAGTGAATGGACAAACCAATGACAGTTAAGGACAGGATTTTGAGGGATCTCACATATATTGCAGAGGCACCATTTTGGGGCAAACTGGACTGTTTTTTTTTTTTATATTGTATTGCACAATCTATGGGAAACATCTGATGGGAAAATAAAAAGTGTTTAATGTCCTTCTGGCTTCATGCATTTGTTTAGTCCATTTGTTCTTCAGTTATTTGTTCTTTTGTGTAATTTGTCTGTTTATTGGAAAGCGTGTGTGTGTTTAGTCTACCTACAATTCGTGTCTCCTTAATAGTTATTTTGTTGGGGATAATGATAGAGTAAATAATCTGTGTTTTAGTTTATTACGCCCACATTTGTATTTTGCATGTGCCTTCTTCATCATAGACACTTTATAAATATGTGCTATGGATAGAGTTCAAATCTAGGGGTTATGTAATTACTAATAGAATAATTTACAGTCAGGGTTGGAGATAAATAAGTCACAGTTGCCTTTTTTTAATACCATTGTGTGTATTTTGCTTTCAAACACTGAGGATTCCTGGTTCTACAGTACAGAAAAACGTTCCAGCAAATAATTTGCAAAATAAAGCCTCTAGCTAGTTGCCATAATGTTCTATTTCATCAACAGTAATTCAACTATCAATTTGAAATCAAAGTGAACAATGCCGTAAAACATGGCTATTTTTCTGCATGTAGATTTTGTTGTTGTATAAAAATCAAAATTGAACCCTGGCCAAGTTCTATTAACCAAAAAAAAAAAAAAAATTTTCTCCTTCTTGTAGAAGACGGTGGTATGTGACCATCCCGAAGGCTCACGGATTGTTTTCTCAGATGAAAGTCGTCCAGGAAATGCTCTGTCCCCGGACATGACCCAAGAAGTAGTTGTGATCTCGTCTGGTCCCCCTGTACCTCCTGTGACTCCATACTACAGGACTGCTACTGCTCCGGCTCCTCAAAACAACGTAATACTATGTCAGCACACCACCAACATAAATGCATACAAATCTCTGATTACATTATAACATGGGGATGATGTTTGCTCTCGATTGGAATACCCTTTTTACTCTGACAGCGTTAGATCAGCCAGTTTCCTGTGAAAGACCTCATGAAGTAATGGCAACATTTAAAAGAACGGCTGCCTTACATAGGACTTTTAATTAAAAACACACAAAAAAAAAGATATGCTACACTATAATTAATGCTATAGTGCCATCCTGTGGACACATTATTTGTCACATACATAACCATGCACAATAAGATATGCAGAGAAATGTTTTTCATGTCTGGTCCATAATATAAAAATATAAGAAATAAAAATTAATAATACAAAGAATAAAAATAGAATAAAAAAATACATTCGAATTTACAATGCAATACATTGTAATATAATTGCAATGTAGTAAAAATAAATAAATATTAGAATGTACAATAAAAATAGAGATGGAGCTATAAAAATAGAAATAGAATATACAGCATTCCTACAGTATCTCACCCTGTGTTTCACGCTAGGGAAGAAGAAACCGTGTGACTTATTTTTCAAAAGTTTTTTTTTATTTGGGTCCATGTGAAAGGACAAATTCATTCTGAACGTGTAATCTACAGTGTAAGTTATTTAGTTAATTACTTCATGTCTGGCTAAAAATCTTTTAGACTCCTCAGCACTCTCACATCACCGTATGTTTTTGCATCCTTGTCCTTGCAATGTTGCACCATCCCATAGTTGCATTTTAAGAAAATTAGGCAGAGCTGTGTAGTTCTGTTCTAACTGTTCAAATTTAGGGGCCAGAAATGTGGACCAGATTTTAAGAGTGAAGACTGAAACTGTATAATTATTTAAATCATCTAAAGTATGGTTAAATTTCAAACTGACAGATGCTGATGCTTTTCCACTCAGGTTGCAGAGGTTAATGGAGGTGTGCTGCCAACCCCCAGTTTTGGATCCTACTATGGCCCGGGTCAATCCCATGGTATGTGCTTTATGACAGTTAACATGATGCACTTTAAAATTTGTTAATTGTCAATATTTGGACTTTAGTTGAGTATCAGTGAATAAGGCTCTGGGTTAACGATCAGAAGATCGTGGATTGGGCCTTTGAGCAAAGCTCTTAACCCTTTCTGCACCAGGGGCGCTGTATTATTGCTGTCCCCGTGCTTTGGCCACTTCATGTAGAGTTTGGACACTGGACCGCTTTGATGTTTAAAGGCTCTGGCATGGAGAAGCTGCTGTTGGATCTATGATGTTCTCAAATGTTGAGTTATTTGATGAGTTGCTCAGTAGCTCCTGGTTCCATAACGTCAACTGACTGTATAAGAATGTGGAAAGGACATTAGTCAAAAATACACACTCCGGTGCTCCTGTTAGTTCTCACTCTCCGGTGTTTTATATTTTTGTATAGATTTATAATCACACCCTTGATATCACCCAAATGAGGATGAGTTCTCCTCTCAAGGTTTCTTCTTCATAATATCTAAGAGAGTTTTTCCCTGACATAGTTATGCCAGGCTGCTCATCAGGGATGAACACACATCCTTTCCTTTAATTCTTAAATTCTGTAAATCTGCTTTGAGACGATGTCCATTGTAAAAAGCGCTATAGAAATAAACGTGAACTTGAACTTGAAGTCTGTATTATTCTCCAAATGATTTCCAGTGATGGCACTGCCATCTGTTGGTCAGTTGAGAAACTGTGCTACAGATGAGGAAATAGAGAACGCTTCATTAAGATTCCAGTCTATTGAATTCAATGATTCAATGATTGTTTTATATTTTTCAGTATTAAATGTAACTATATACAGTGCCTGTTAGATCTTTATTGTTTAATGAGAGACATGTTTTTTTTGTTTACATGCAACAAAGTAGGTAATTTAACAGTAATCATTTTTATCATGTGTATAATCTGTAAGTTTTAAATAAAATACATGTATCTTATTACATGTATTATTTATCTATAGAGAACATGCTAACTTGTAAGTTAATGTAGGTGTTAATGTAGGTTAAATAGTGACAGGAATAATCCAACATGGCTATCATTCCATATTCAACGCCATGTGGACTGCTAATTGGAAGCTTCATCATACAACAAGAGAATGACCCAAAAGCTGTCGTGTGTGTTATTTAGAGAGCCAACAGTGGGCTGGAGTGCTATTCACCTCAGCTAAATGCTACTGAAATGCTCTGGGACCACCTGAGCACAAGGTCAAAAAGAAATCTCAATCTAGTGAAGAACGCCTTTGACAGGTTTTACAAAAGGCACGGCAAAGTATTAGTAAAGTAAAGAACTGCCCTAGGCCAAGAGTGTGTAAAGCCACGTTATTTATGCTAAGGAATTATTTTTTTTATGAAAATAACGTGTAACATCTGTACATTTATATATTTGTTTGGTCGAAGTAAATCTTCATACTGTTAAATGACCTAGTTTGCTGCATATAAACAAAAGGAACATGCATGCTCTCGAAAACCATAAATGACTGGGTGTTTTCAGACTTTTTTGAGTCACTGCACATGGATACGTGTAGTGTCATGCTTCAGCAAGTGAAAAATTTTAATTGTTGGCAAATAAGACTGATACCATTACTAGAAAATACTAGTCTTTTACCTTGATTTTCTTTCTGTTGCAGATGGATTATCTAATGGTGGGCCACGCTCTGCTACTCTGCCTCGCACTTCCATCAGCAGAGAGGAAAGGCTTATTAAGTTCTCCGGGATCGGCCCTGTGGATGAAACGGGCATGCCGATCGCCTCCCGATCTGTGAGTAGTGTCCTTTTATACACTATAGAGATACACAGTTCAGTCCTCTGTGCAATGCAGTGCCACTGAATAATCAGCTTTATCACAGTCCACTATGTAAATATGTGGGGGCATGTGGTCTTAGGAAAATAACTTGTTTTAAGCATGTCCTGAAGTGTTTTTATCCTCTTATACCACATAACGACAATTTTTCATATTGTTTACTTGAATTTTTGTATCCATTTTGTATCCGGAATAGTATCCAAATTGTCATGTACAATAACAGTAGTTTCTTCACCAGACCCTTTTTCTTGAACTCAGTATGACAGCGTTGGTCCACCTGCTTAAAAGCATGGCATTGGAGACTCCTTCCAAGTATGATCACAAATAACCAAGCGGTCAGAGCTTGACCCTGTCAATAAATCCACACTATTTAAAATCCATTTAAATAGAGGGTCTGGAATTTTGATTCAAGAAACCATTTTTGTCAGCTAGTTTACTATGTGTGTTGAGTGTGTGAGGTAAGTGTGTCAAGTTAGTACTGTTTTTTCATAAATGTTTTTTTTCTCGCAGAGTGTGAACAAACCGAAGGACTGGTACAGGAGCATGTTTCGACAGATCCACAAGAAACCCGAGGGTATGTAAACATACACACATTGCCACATACACAATGAGAGTATCTTGCGCTCTGTTTTTTTTCTCAGCTTTTTACCTGGAATTCTTGTTTAAAAACTAAAGAAACCCACATTTCACCCACATTTCCTGTGGAAATAATTGAGTGAAAGTGTTCAGTCAAGCGAAGGAAGTGCAACCAGATCGACTTTCACCGACAATGAGTCTAATTTGAAACCGGATATGGCCATTATTTACTTTAGCAAACTGTAGTCCCTGGCTTTCCTATTCACCAACCGGCATTTCCCACAAAATAGTCCTTTACAGCAAGCGCATGAGAAACAACTGAAACCAGTTCCCAGATCAGCAACCTATTGGCAGCTTCTACAGACATCTAAAGCCAAGGGCAAGATTACATAATCCTGCTGTCAGCATTCCGCTGTATCACAAATCACAACTAAGCCGATACCTACAAAAGGCACTAAAATATTCCATCACTCAGTCCTATACTTGATTCATTTGTTCTAATCTATGCTGTCAGTCAACTGATTTATCCATAACGATCGGAAAGAACGATTGGAATGTTTTCTAATATTTTACGCTCGGAAAGGAATTGTTTTTAAAATCATGCATTTCTCGTTGCGTTGAAGTTCAAGAGACAGTGACAGACTTTGATTTATTAAGATCAGATAACAGAATTCCAGCCTGAATAGTACAAATAAAAATGCTTTCCAAACTAGAACAAATTAATAAAAATTTCGCAAATGCTAGCTACACTGAAAGAGCATTCCTAAGCAGAGCTTTCTTTCTAGGGATAGAGAAAATCTCAATTCAAATCCAGCTAAGAGCAAATTCTTAAATGCTCAGCAAACCAATGTAGTTCCGGGGGAGATTAAGCATGGTTTTAAATTAATGAGCTTTTTTAGTAACAACTGTAACCATAGTAACATATAGTTACAGTTACATATATGCTGTATGTCATTTAACCTGAATATGGTGATATTAAAAAGAGAAATGGGCCAAGGCACAAGATGAATTTGTCCATTTGGAGAAGGAAAAGGTTTAAATAAGATATATAGTGAAAAATGGCATGAGATAACACCAACAGCTGCATTATTAGTAGAGTTGCAGCACAGATGTGATTCATTCAATTTATTTTTATTTTTTACTATAGTGCTTTTAACAATCGAAATTGTCTTAAAGCAGCTTTACACAGATAAATCAGTTCTACAAAAATGTATTTGTAAGTTTGTACCATATAATTGTATTCATCCCTAATGAGCGAGCCAGTGGTGACTGTGGCAAGGAAACACTCCCTGAGATGGCATGAGAAAGAAACCTTGAGAGGAACCAGACTCAAACGGGAACCTATCCTCATCTCAGTGGCCCCAAATGTCCCTCATTACTGGTTCCATCATTATTATGGTGTGCAGTGATGCAACCAGTGGACCTGATCCATTGTAGGAGACTGTTAATATTCATTAAAGTCCAATTCCATCTTTGAGTTTCTTGAGTTGCTCAGTAATTTTATGGATCTTTAGGCTGTTGATGTCGGACAATCCTTAGCTGCACAGAGTGGTCTTCGAATCAAGAGAAATCTCTCTCCCTCTACAAAAATTCACTCAAGTAAATGTAATCTTACCTCATTACTTCATGTAGAATTTGAGCTCTAACAACCCCTATGTAAAAACAAAATGAACTGCTATTATGATCAAGTTTATCGGTTTAACTGCAAACATTACCAGTAGCATTAACTTGACAGGTCTGGAACTAAACCATGGTATGAGCAGTGTAATCCAGTGTGTGTGTTACACCATTTTAATGTACTCCATAGAGGCAGCCATTCTCTGCGTCTTACAAGGCGGTTATTCACCCAGTACCTTGCATTACAATCGCATAACACATACTGTATCTAACCATGGCTTTATTCTTTACATATTTTACTTTTTGTCTTTTTCCTTTTCTCCCTCAGAGACAGAAATGGACTGGCAAGAAAGTGAGTAATCAGTCTAAAAAAAAAATGAAACTGACAATGTTTGAGCATGTTTTGTCATGTTAAGAATTATGCAATACATTTTTTATGACCTGAGATCTGTACGCTTTTGACAAGCAGCTAAAAATTTCCCACAGAAAGTCTGCAGGCAGAATTTTGTCCATTTAAGTCTGTACATTATTTAAAAAATGCTGGTAATTGTTACATTATTCTATAGCTAGCACACTCGATTTACTGTGTAGTGTATGATTATATAAAGTTGGATATGATGTGGGCTTTAAAGCTCGTTTAACATTTTACAGGGAGGCTGAACGCTACTCCACCTGTAGAGTCGACTCAGGAGGATGGACACGGACCTGAAAAAGACCCCTTCACCCTTACGCAGCATGGAGCGCTGCCTGACTGGTGAGAGATAATTGCATATTCATATTAGTCAAATAAATTTAATAAAAAAAAAAAACTTTCGAGCTCTTTGCCCTGATAAGGATCATGCTTATAATTGTGTGCAAGTACTTCAAGTTATTATGTTGTCATTTCTGCAGCTCAGCCACAGGGTTTCGGTGGACACTAAGGTTTATTTAGGCATAATAATAAAAAAATTAATCAACAAAACATATTTTATAATTTTTTGATAAAACTTGAATGCATTTACATATTACACATTTCACATATATGGGAGGCTTTCCATCTTGACTGGTGGCTTGTTATAGCATTGTTGTTGTTCAGTGTAAAAATATGTGTTGTTAAATTTCTGTGGAAAAAAAAGACTAAAAGACTTTTATGCAGCTATAAAATGGGATGTTTTAATCTTTCATTCCCTACTTAAATTATAAAAAAAATGTAAGGTTTTGGAAAGCTGCATGTTGCCTAAGTGAGCAGTATATGATCATATGGAAAAGCCATCTATCCATCCATGCCTGAACTTGCTGAAACGTACATTGTATAACGGTGCCGTTACCATGAAGTAACACCCATACAAAAGTGTAAACACGGCTATATTCAAATGCTGAGCTAAGCTATTATGGAGCACAAACACCTGCACAACGCTGGTTATGGCAATGTAGTGGATAGACGAGGAATAGAAAAAAAAAGAACAGAAGAGAACCAGATAAGTTACCAGGCAGGTTATAATCTGTTGCTGCAGGCTTCGACACTGGGAATGTGATAAAATATCTGCGTATACGGGGGGGTGGGGTGTGTTTCAGGGCTGACCTGGGCGACGTAATAAAGATTCCAGAGCCGAAGAGCATTTTCGACTTTGAGCCAGGACAAGGAGGCACAGTGGAGGAACAAGTGCAGGTAAGAGGCTTTTGTCAGGAGAAATGTAGTCTGCTTTTAAATGATGGCAGATCTTTTATAGTGAATGCAGGATGTACATTAGTAGATTTCTGAGTATTAATAACTTATTATTGTCTATTGCATTTTCAATTTACAGTATATAGTCACCAAACCATCTCCATAAAAGGATTTAATGGGCTTGCTCCTAAAAAGATTTTTCTCATTAAAAGGATAACTTGTCATTATTTTAAACCTAATATCTATTCATTGCACTTGTATGAATAACATTTTTTGTGTTAAAAAACCCCAAAACATTTCAACCTGTTGGTGGGGACATTATTATTATTATTACTTACTAGGAAAATAAAAAAGAAAGAAAAAATAGCTGCACATAATCAACTCTAAAACCAGCACCATATTAAAACAGATGTTCAATTCTTTGTCAAGTTTTATAAAATGTGTTCGAAATGTCGCAAACTACTTATGGTAGTAAGTACTTAATATACTTTAATTCCTAAAACACCCAGAATCTATTAGTAACATTTCCAAAAAGTTTTGCAATAATTTCTTCTAGCTACTATATGGTGTGTTTTGATGTGAACATCTGATTAATATGTGATAATTAGTCAATAAACCTGAATGCATAATAAAAATGTGTATTATTTAAACAAGACAGGGACTCAACAGGTTCCAAACAGCAAAAAGCCCCATTGTAGTGGATTTTCCCCAGATTTTCAAAGCAACTTTGTAACACAGTGCTTGGGTCAGCATGTTGAAAGGAGCGTTTTGTTGCTGACTTCTGGCATTTCAGCGAGTGGGTTCAGATTCAGCCCTTTGTTAAGATATTGTACAGAAACTTATTTTGAAGGATTCTTCTTTCTTTTTCTTAAACTGTTAGAAGAGGGTTATAAATGTGGTAGTTTTTCTTGAGCTATATATCTTTATGTTCACACTGGGAAATATTCTGATGGATCACTCCAGGTTCCCGCAGACTGTTTGTAAATGAAGACTTGAGTCGCAATAGTTCTGATGCAAAGCCATTATATAGATAAAAACATGGCGTATTTTATTGCAACCCTGAGCCACACCTGATAATTGATTTAATTGAAATCAGTGCTAATAAGCGTTTGGGAGATACAGACGCTACAGGCAAATGACAATGGATAATCATTTATCCAACACAAAGGTACCTCAAAAACCTTCCACTTAAAGTCATGTAAACCATATGTTCACAGGGGCATTGTCATGCTGGAACAGGTTGGGGTTGCCTAGTTTAGTTCAAGTAATATGCTACAGCATCCAAAGACATCCTATGCAATTGTGTGCTTCCAACATTGTGGTACAAGTTTGGGGAGGAAACACATATGACTGGAAAGTTGGGTGTTTCACTATACTTCTGTCTGTATATTTTTTATACAGTAGATTTATATTGGCAGTGTAGTGGAAAAATACTAATCAGAATGCGTAAGTAATATTAAAAAACATATGACGTTCTTAAAGTCAAGAGACATGAATTGAAATAACTGCAATGAGGCTTAGGGTCAGACATTGGAATTACAAGCATTTATGTGAACAAACAAATATTAGACAGGAATAATACTGAAGTGGGACGTGCTAGCTCAGTTACTAATCTAAGGTTTCCATGGGTGCTGTGTCATGGCTGACCCTGTGCTCTGACCCCAGCTTCTTAACATCATTGGGATATCAGAAGATAGAATTTCACTGTGCTGTATTGTAATATTCTATTCTATTCTATTCTATTCTATTCTATTCTATTCTATTCTATTCTATTGTGAAACATAATAGGTAGCTAAACAAAGTAAGGACAGTGGCAAAGTAAAGTGACATGCTCTTAAATAATGCAGAATAGTAGCTAGAAGTACTCAGAATAGGAAGTTGTGATTCTGAATTATAAAATCTTTGTGTCTGGAAGTGGTGCAGTGATACAGTATAAAATGACTACTGAATGTTAAGATGTCTGGTGGCTAAGGAGAAGCAGAGTATCAATACTTTCAATAGCAGCATTGTATGTAGAGGGTTGGTCAGCAGGAGAGCTGATGAGTCAAACAAGAAACAGGCCCAAGGGGAAAAAATTCAACATTGGCTTGATCCCTTAAAAAAAAAGCTATAAAAGGGAAGGAATGCAGTTTATCTGAATATTGGTCAAATAAATACTGGACTTGAAAGTACTTGGTATTCAATTGAAAAAAGATAAAAAGGCGGTATTACTTATCCCTACTGAAAACTTCTAGGGTTAGGGTTAGGGTTAGACTTCTTCAGTCTGGTTGTCCAGTAGTGGATGCTGTGGGAACCACCAGTTAGTGAACAGAGTGATTGCAGTCCTTACTAATACGGCAAGGCCTTTCTCAAAGTGGCACAAGTTGTATGACAGTCAATGTGGAAATTACTCTGCAAGAAAAAGACAGAACTGATCAGTAAATAAAAAACGTGTATAGTATCTAGACGAATATAACCTATATAATCTAGACAAATGGTAAATAAAAAGTGAGTTGCTTCCACTTTACTGTTATGCAATTTTTATTTGGTTTCAATTGTAGATGATAGATTAGAGTGCTTTCTTAAAATTGTTTAATACTGACAGCTCATCTGTAATCAGCAATCTGTACTACTTTTTTTTTTATTTTTTACTATTAAATATAAATAAATATAATAAAGATGTTTTAATATTTAAAAAAATACTGGCGAAACTGATTCAGAAGGGGAATACTTACATTACTTCATGTCCCTGTGTAGACTTAATCTCATCCAAATAGGGCCTAGTATTGTCCTTAGGGTGTGCAAACTTTTAACATTGAAAAAATTGTACAGCCACCCCCCGACCTACGAACACCCGACTTACGAATTTTTTTTAAATTTTCAGAGATACGAACACGGCTATGGCCACCCAAAATAAACAAAACAAAGAAAACTTTCAAAATCCGTGCTCGCTATTTAGATTTGACAACGGCGCAAATAGAGGAAGAACTACTTCTACTACTTCTAGAAGAAGAACTACTAGCAGGTATGCATTGTGGGACTGAGACCCGTGAGTCACACTCTTCTCGACTCACGAAAAATCGACTTACGAACACTTTTCCAGTCCCTATCTATTCCGTAATCCTGGGCTACCTGTATTTGCGATAGAATAAGAAATATGTTGATATTATAATATGCACAAAAGTGTACATTGAAATGTTGGTTCTAAAGCTTCAGTTCAAGATTCATATATTAGGTCCAAACCTGTCTTTGAACTTTTTATTATCTTTTTTTGTCCTGATCTTTCTGAGAATTGTTTCCACATTATTCTCATTGCACAGTGGCATGCGAACAAAAATGTTTCAGAGCCGCTTTGGCCTGTTGACGTGTACGAGTTCTTGCTGTCTCATGAATGTGATTAAACTGTTTAAAAAATTGGCAGGTCTCCCTTTCCAGTCTGTGCTTTTCAAACCGTTCCACTGGCCTCTTTTTCGTTTTGTTTACAAAGCTCAAGGGCTTCAGGAAATAGTTCTCAAAGGAACGTTGAACCATCTTAAGCACTGTGCTTCCGAGCTCGTCTTCCTCATCCGACTGAGACAAATGATTTTCTTTCTTTCTTGTCGAAACAAACCTACAAAATGACAATGAGAGACAAACCGAAAGACAAAGAGAATCCATTTAGTTCTAAGTGTTTTTGTTGCATTGTGAGCCATTCGTCACAGTTTGCTCGTTAGTCAGGTCATGCTCCAGAAGCAGAAAGAAATGGATTCATTGTTCTCGCCCTTCTCCAAACAGAGCTGTCTTGTGATCACGATTAGGCACATTATCCGAGTTATCCCCCTGTCTGATCCCAAAGCATTTGGCAAGCTCAGCCATTAGTCCACTCAGACACCAGCCCAGGCCGCTCCTCCCTAAGACGCCTTTTTTGAGACGGAATTATCTTTATGAGCTGATTTGATTGCTGCTGGATGGATGAGGATGGCTGCTGTTGGCTCTGTACAGCTCTCATCATGCCAGGGTCTTAAGACTGGCTTTTCACTAGATTTTACGGGACGTTTAATTGTTGAAATCTAATGTTAAATGTTGCATTTAAGGTGTGATTAGGCAAAGCTGTTGGGCTTTTACTGCGAATAAGTGCAACATAGAGTTTAGGTTCTTGCATTCCTGAAGTGGTAATGAGTTTCTATTTATAAAGGCTTCACATGGATATATATTAAACATTAACCCTAACCCTAACCCTAACCCTAACCCTAGCTCTAAATAACTAAAAATCTCCCAAACACACATTTTCAAAGGACACTCGAGTCCACAAGGACTCGATAATTACTCAGGAATGTGCACAATCTTGTTACATGTAGTAAAGTTTTATCTTTGAATGTTATAATGCATAGTAGAATAGAGCTAGTTAAAGGCTTTTGCTAGAAATACACATCAAACATTAAAAATGGAATTGATACAAATAATTGAATTATTTGACAAATATTATCTAATGCATTGCATAAGTATTCACCCTCCAGCTGAACATGTAGTGGGAGCCTCGAATTAGCATAAACATTAGGATCCAGATGTGAAAAGTTGACCCTGTCTTAAGTAAGAAGACCTGCAGCTGAAATTGGTGATTTTTTTTTGGCAGGGTGAGGGGTGGGGGCAGAAAGACAAACAACCTACGAAGGTGTATGGAGGATTATTTTGTTCAAATGCATGTTGCACCTTTTAATGTTGTAACTTAAATGGTAATTTATCCAAATTAATCCCTGCATCCATTTTCATGTGGAAAGACTCAAGAGGGCAAATAGTTATGCAATGTACATAAGCTATAGTTTCATTTTTATTCAATCATCATTTAATCAGTGATTAAGTTTTGTTTTTGTCACAGTCACTGAGACAACCACCGGTCCACCACCCTCCTGAGAGAGCCCACTCTCCGTCCATAGAGGTGGGTGTGAAGAACAACTGTTGCAAATGAACGAACCTGACAAAATATATTAAAAAACATCTTGGAGATGGGAGAAGTAAAACTTTGCTGTTTGCTTTTCAGTGACCTCTTAGTTCTCCTGTCACACTTTTTGATTTGTTCCTCTCCACATGTGTGCTTTGTTTTTTCAGGCCACTCTGGTGTCGGAGCTAAACCGCTTCGAGGCAGAGCTGGACTCAGACATCCGTGGCCTAGAGAGAAAGCTGTCTCTGAAGCAGCAGCAGCCACAGCGGCGAGGCAGGGGTGAGGTACTGACCCTCCCCTCAACACACTCTGATCCTCCAAGACCTCCTCTTTTTATTCACATTCATAATTAATCAGTCCTTATTTATCAGGACACTCCTGATTTTCTACAGAAATCCAGTTCTCTTCCTGTTTCAACCTGGATATGAATATGAGTAAATAAGGATATAAAATAATTCTAAGATATGATTATATTGCACATACTGGTACTTCTAATCAGATTTCTTATCAAGAAAAACTTTTTAGAGGTTTTTATGGTCAGACAAACACAAGGCATTACATTAGGTTAAAGGTTATACAGTAATTCAATTCAGACTGCACTTTAGCACTTCTATTGTACCTATCTTCCGCCTCCAATGTGTCTTGACTATAAAATTCGTGTCTCACAATAAGCACTGATTAAAAGTTGCATTCCTGCCCGAATCATTTTGCGTTGTAAACTTTTGATCCTGTTGCACATTTTCCCTAAACCTTTATTGTATTTCCTTCAGTAATGCCTTGCATCAAAGAGAAACTCACACCAATGATTGATCTTTCTTGAAGTTTTTTAATGATTTAATTTAGTAATTTCTGGGACACCTGACTTTTCCAGCCATATGTAGTCCTTATCCAAACTGTAACCACAAAGCTGAAAACAAACAGCTGTATATGATGACTATTAATACATTTTCCATGTATTTGAACTAGAAAACCCAAACCTGTTCCAGGTTTGAAGGCCCACCACTGAGTAGCTGACTTTACTAGCACTTTTGTGGCTGAATGGTTAACTCGTTAAAAAATACCACAAGTCTCTGTGGTTTTGTAAACTTAAGTTCTGTTTTTAATATAATTAAATGGCTAAATTGACAATGTTTTGCATATTTGGAACGATTGTGTAGCTTCTTAGCTAGGGCTTTAATGCAGTATTTTTTGTTATGGGGATTTAAAGCAAAAGTAGACGTAAAGGAAGTCTTATCAGAAAGATTATTTTTCTTTCTTTCTTTCTTTTTTTTTTTTTTTTTTTTTTTTACCAGCATGTTGAACACACTTGGGTTTTGACAGTTCCTCACCCTCAGCTACATCACCCAGATTTATCAGTGGTATCCTGTACAGAGCGAGCATTTATTTTTGCTTAATTTTTTTTAGAGCATACATAAAGCGAGCCTATCTTTTTACTGTTTCTAACCAAACGCTTATTATTTCACATGGTCTTTGTCGCATGAGTTTCATATCTGACTGCTCTTTCAAAAGTAAAAATCTCTCGTTCAGTTAGATTTTTTCTTTTCTTATTGTGTCCCACATGATCCCAGTCCTGATGTTCAATTCTCATTTCAACCAGATGTCTTGTGAACCTTTTTAGACATCTTTCTAAACACAAACAACAATAATGCAGCCTAAATTCATGTCTACTGTATATGTGTATCTGTTCTTATGAACTGAATGTGCAGTGTGTAGGACCCAGGGGAGCCTTTTGGGCGGGTACAGTCATGCTGCTCTGTCTTCAACTCTGCATTCTTGTGTATGTTTGTGTGTGTGTGTGTGTGTGTGTGTGTGTGTGTGTGTGTGTGTGTGTGTGTGTGTGTGTGTGTGTGTGTGTGTGTGTGTGTGTGGGTGTGTTTAAGAGGTAAGTAGTTACATGGGCTGGACTTACTTTGGTCTTCTGTATTCACAGGGTGAAAAGAACAACACTGCAGGAGCAGCGCCATCTGGGAAAGGACCAGACTACAGGTGTGTGTGTGTTTGTGTTTGTGTATTCACTATTTATTGAAAAAGTTGCCACATTGTCATGTTATCAGTTGAAGGTTGTATATACTGTAGGTTCTGCAGATATTGTTCTTTTCTGCCTCAATATTTTGCATGATTTTGATGTTTTGTTGCTGTTCTTTTTCCAATTTAACTGTATGTGTCCTGGACAGCTGAGCAGCACATATTTCCTGTTTAAAATGTAATTATTATTTCCTATGTGGTGCAACATAGACTTAGTCTTATTTACCTACTTGTCGTTGTTGTTAATGATGATTCAGGGAGTGTGACAGTCTCCTGCCACAATTGGTTAATTGTTGACAAGCTCTGGCTTGCAGCCTAAATACCAGAACCCCTGCCGAGGTGTGTGTGTGTGTGTGTGTGTGTGTGTGTGTGTGTGTGTGTGTGTGTGTGTGTGTGTGTGTGTGTGATCGCAGGTTTATAAACTAGGTTTACGTGGGAGGAAGGGTTTTGGCTTATTTTTTGTACAACTTTACAGTATTTGGTAAAATGATGCATAGTATGCAGTACATGATGGAAAATGTAGGGTATGGATGAACAGAATAAGTAAAGTAGGATTGGTTTGGCTTATGTCTTTTTTATAATTAGACTGGGTAGGATAGGATTGGGCGAGATTAAATATGATTAAAAAGTGGGATAGGTTGAGACAGGATAGGGTAGGTTTATGATTGGAACGAATGAACAGTGTAGGATTGGCAAGATGAGATATAATTGGACAGAATGGACAGAGTAGGATTGGGAGGGTAAGATTGGACTACAGCTGGCAATCATTCCGACTGGGTATGGTGAGAATGGATTGGATTCCTGGCTTCTCTGTTTTAGTCAGTCATGAGATTGGACCGGGTATGGTAGGATCGCATTAGATTTCTGGTTCTAGTGTTTAAGACACTCATGGATTGGACATGGATCGGGTGAGATTTGATTAAATTTTTGGCAGTAACCATTGATCCACTCTCTTGGACTCTTTTTCCAAAAGTCAAGTTCACGCCTTAAGACTTGCCTGTAGCCCTACAGTCTGGAGCAAAACCCTGAATATATCTCACCTTCCCTCAGACACATTCTTTAGATTCTCTCCACCATTGTAATTGCATGTGAACATGATCAGGTCTTCTTGGCCTACTTTTCTTTCTTCAACCACTTCCTCCATTATTAAACAATGTAATCTATATGAAAAAATAAGCACAAGATCAAGGACATGCCTTTAGTTTTACTGCTTCCTCTTGTCTAGAACATTAACCAGCTTCAGGAAGGAAAACGTATAAACACTTGTTTGAGTTCCATTAATGCGCTAACTCCCCTTCAATAAAACTGCTTAATAAGTGCTTTGTAAATTCGGTGTGCAACATATTGCAGTGCTGCTACTGTGGGAAAAAAAAAGTAGTTCATCAATGGACCGCGGTATTAATGGTAAAGGATGTTCTTGTCCAACCTTCTGCCTTTAAAACATTTTGACAGCAAAATCAGCAGTTTGCTTGTCAGTAGTTAAACGACACTCGGAGATGACGGGGTTCCCTTGCGGAACGTTCCGTGTCTTGTTATGTAACGATAAGCCCATTGTCTTAGACCAAGCAAAGGAGATCCTGTGTACAAGTTCATCTGAGTTACGCATTAGGTTTGGGTTGCGTTTAGGAAGCATGAGTTAGCATAACATACAGGACGATGCCAAGAACGTCTACATGTAAAATGGGGGTCTTTTTCGTTTCAAATGTATATCTGCTTACTGTCAAAACAAATTTACTTCAGAACATAAACGTCTCCTAAACAATCCCACTCATTTATCAAGCTGGATCCAAACTGATTTCTTTGTAAATCATTCGCAGGAGCGTTTACATTTGTGAGGATCCAGTTAGTTCATGATAGCTTGTGTGTTCTAAATGGGATCGTGTGTTTGTGAAAATGGGTTTATGGAAAGATCAGCTTCAAATTTTTTTTATTTTGCTAGTTAAAGTTTTATAGAGGGATTACTTTGTCAAGTTTATTTTTTTTAATAGTAAGGTGAATGTATTGAAAGTATTGTAATTTTAATGAAAAAAATCACAATTGCAATATAATTAAGCAAATAAGGCATGAAAAGGAGGACGAATTATTAGGCGATTCAGTGTTGCATTACTGGAAATTTTTTGTCAATGCTATGGTTTGGCAATGGGATTTAATTGTTTTGTTTTGTTTTTACTTTTTTGTCAGCTTTCTGTGAAGTTTCGCAAGTGTCATTACATATATAAGAGTACAAAAAAAACTTCCTGATTTGCAAATCTAGTGGGAATCCTTAGTTCGGTTTCTTCTACAAACATTTAAACATAACTTTACTTTTAAAAAAATTATTAATAAGACCTCATCTTTTATTCTCCCTCTCTTCAATTTTCTCCCAGCTACCTGATTGGAGAAAAGCACCTTGGGACAAAAGATAAAGCTAGTGCCTATCCAAGCCATCCCACCAAGCCTTGCACAGGCGTTCAGCAAGCGCCTATTATCACATATGCTAATGGTAAGATTTGACTGTTTCCTATCTGCTGAGCTTGTATCCTCTCACTATCATCCTTGCCAGAAATAAGCAAAAATAGACACTGCCATCATGTTTTAAAGTTTGCAGTCACAAGAGGATGTAGTACAAAAGGACAGGTTTTATTCGAGGCTTTTTAGGTGACAAGTGTGGGAGTCTGAGCTGCTTTATAGTATATACACGATTCAAATTATAAGTAATCCATTTTGGGCATCTTCCATTGGTGAAGCTCTGTTTCTTTTTAAACATAATTTGGTGTACAGAATTAAAACAACAACAAATTTGCCTCTGTCTAACTGCTAACAGATTGGCCTTTATATATATATATATATATATATATATATATATATATATATATATATATATTTTTTTTTTTTTTTTTATAACAACATTTTTCACTGTTAATTTGTTTCCAGGAACCCGGAAAAGGATTTCTGCCTCTTTATTGTTTCGGGTTTCCTTACCTCAGGGTGGTATCTGATCAACACTGATACAAACAGAGCTTTGTGTAAGAGAGAGAGAGAGAAAGGAAAAGAGAGAGAGAGAGAGAGAGAGAGAGAGAGAGAGAGAGAGAGGGAGAGAGAGAGAGAGAGAGAGAGAGAGAGAGAGAGAGAGAGAGAGAGAGAGAACAGCATTATAAACACTGAGTTGTCTCTAAATATTTATGGTTGAATGGAGAAATAATTTTCGATCAAGCGAAACGTTATTTTGTACCTTAAGGAAACTTAAGTCTGAGAAAAGCGTCATCTTATGTCTACAATGACTTCCCCTAATACTGTTCAACCATCAAGTTCCACCCTGAAGCTTTGTTCAGGTTCAGATATCACAGATATCATGTTTTACACATTTTACTTTTGGTTAAGACTGATTTCCATGATATCTTTATGTTTATATATCATTATGTTTGTGTCACTAGAAGAAAATCTTCACCTACATCATCATCACACACACACACACACACACACACACACACACACACACACACACACACACACACACACACACACACACGCATGCACACACACACACACACACACACACACACACACACACACACACACACACCCCTTTATTTTTATTGAAAAGCCATTTTTACCTTATTACTGCGAAACAAACTGTGGCATTAATAACAAACTGTGGCAATATAAAGCATTACATAAGGAGAATCTGTAAATGGTCTATCCATCTACTCCTATATGGTAGATTAAAACTCTAAATTGTCAAGTTGTAAGTCAAGATGTTCAAGAAAAAAATGTTTGAGCAAAAACAATTTTGGAGAAGAAAACTCAGAAGATTGCAATAAAAAACACAAATGTATGAGAAATAAACGTAGTATTGTGAAAGTATTGTGTTGTATTGTGAAAGTAAAACTCAAAAATCTACACTTTGCAAGGTGACATCACTTGTTTTGCATTATGTCTGGAGTGGAAGTGAATCTAATAAAACTTTACTTTTCCCTTGGATTAAAATTTTTATTTTCCTCATAGATGTGTATTTGTCCCGCAATGTATAAATAATTATTATTTTTTTATGAAAATTTTGACTTACAACTTGAATTTGGGAAAAAACAATGCGTAGATTTAAATCGAATCTATTTATTTAGATTAGTTTGTGATAGAATCTGAAAGTGTGAAGATTACTGTGACTGACTTTGTCACACAGTTTTTTCATACTTTAGACGTTTTATTCTGAGCACAACCTTTCATTAATTCAAGATTCGTGTTTTGTAATCAGATTGTAGAAGCACATTCATGTTGAATATCCAAAGTATTGGTTTTAACTTTTTTCTTTGTTCTTGGTTTTGCTCTGGCAGACAGAACAGAGTGTGTGCCTGCAGACATGGACTTCCTTCCTAAGAGAGAGGAGAAAAAGGTATGAATGTGTTTCTAGGTCTGGGGTTGGTCCATACTGGTTAGCCCATTTGTTTGATCATGTTTTTTTCTGTTTATGGTTACAGATGAAAGCAGCACGAGCCAAATTTGATTTCCAAGCCCAGTCACCTAAGTAGGTGTAAACATACAAGCTTCATATATATAAAGCTTCTCTCACACTACAGTATATTAACAAATATCACAAAATAAACAGGAAGGGTGGATCAGCAGTGTGCATTTATTACAGACTGAACACCCATTCACCATGTGTGTGAATAGACATGAACGTGTGAAATTCTACAGACCCACACGATTCAGCTGTAACTCAAAACTAGGTAGCTTCTTTTCTTTCTAATAATAAGTTCTCCAATAGATGGCAGTGTTTGTCTTTATGGATGAGAATGTATCAGGTGGGGAAAATCTTCACACAGGTTTTGTCTAGTGCGTTCTCATTATCAAGGATTTATAAGAAACCAACTGTATTTAACATCTTGTTTTCAATTTTAAACAAGAATTGTTCATATACAGTATACCACAAGTGCAGGACTGATAAAACACTGATCAAATCTGATTGGTTTACATTTGTTGGTGAATTTTCTGAAAGAGCAGCTTAGATCGCAAAGCCAGCTGTAAGGTTTATATTAATGCACTCTAATACATTTTATGTAGTAACAACTTACACTTGTGGGGTGAACATTTAATACAAAAAATATAAGAATAGATGGATCAAGAGGGGTATCCAGTTTAAGTACTTTTTACTTGGGAAACTACTAAAGGCAGAAAGCATTGATATTTGTGCATTTGTAACTTATATATACAGTGAGGAAAATAAGTATTTGAACACCCTGCTATTTTGCAAGTTCTCCCACTTAGAAATCATGGAGGGGTCTGGAATTGTCATCGTAGGTGCATGTCCACTGTGAGAGACATAATCTAAAAAAAAAAATCCAGAAATTACAATATATGATTTTTAAACTATTAATTTGTATGATACAGCTGCAAATAAGTATTTGAACACCTGTCTATCAGCTAGAATTCTGACACCCAAAGACCTGTTAGTCTGCCTTTAAAATGTCCACCTCCACTACATTTATTATCCTAAATTGATGCACCTGTTTGAGGTTGTTAGCTGCATAAAGACACCTGTCCACCCCATACAATCAGTAAGAATCCAACTACTAACATGGCTAAGACCAAAGAGCTGTCCAAAGACACTAGAGACAAAATTTTACACCTCCACAAGGCTGGAAAGGGCTACGGGGAAATTGCCAAGCAGCTTGGTAAAAAAAAGTCCACTGTTGGAGCAATCATTAGAAAATGGAAGAAGCTAAACATGACTGTCAATCTCCCTCGGACTGGGGCTCCATGCAAGATCACACTTTGTGGGGTCTCATTGATCCTAAGAAGGGTGAGAAATCAGCCCAGAACTACACGGGAGGAGCTGGTCAATGACCTGAAAAGAGCTGGGACCACTGTTTCCAAGGTTACTGTTGGTAATACACTAAGACGTCATGGTTTGAAATCATGCATAGTACGGAAGGTTCCCCTGCTTAAACCAGCACATGTCCAGGCACGTCTTAAGTTTGCCAATGACCATTTGGATGATCCAGAGGAGTCATGGGAGAAAGTCATGTGGTCAGATGAGACCAAAATAGAACTTTTGGGTCATAATTCCACTAAACGTGTTTGGAGGAAGAAGAATGATGAGTACCATCCCAAGAACACCATCCCTACTGTGAAGCATGGGGGTGGTAGCATCATGCTTTGGGGGTGTTTTTCTGCACATGGGACAGGGTGACTGCACTGTATTAAGGAGAGGATGACCGGGGCCATGTATTGCGAGATTTTGGGGAACAACCTCCTTCCCTCAGTTAGAGCATTGAAGATTGGTTGAGGCTGGGTCTTCCAACATGACAATGACCCGAAGCACACAGCCAGGATAACCAAGGAGTGGCTCTGTAAGAAGCATATCAAGGTTATGGCGTGGCCTAGCCAGTCTCCAGACCTAAACCCAATAGAGAATCTTTGGAGGGAGCTCAAACTCCGTGTTTTTAGCAACAGGCCAGAAATCTGACTGATCTAGAGAAGATCTGTGTGGAGGAGTGGGCCAAAATCCCTCCTGCAGTGTGTGCAAACCTGGTGAAAAACTACAGGAAACGTTTGACCTTTGTAATTGCAAACAAAGCCTACTGTACCAAATATTAACATTGACTTTCTCAGGTGTTCAAATACTTATTTGCAGCTGTATCATACAAATAAATAGTTAAAAAATCATACATTGTGATTTCTGGATTATTTTTTTTTTAGATTATGTCTCTCACAGTGGACATGCACCTATGATGACAATTTCAGACCCCTCCATGATTTCTAAGTGGGAGAACTTGCAAAATAGCAGGGTGTTCAAATACTTATTTTCCTCACTGTATATACATAACTTTCATTTAAGAGGAAAAAAAATTAGGGATGGTTGCTAAAGGAAGGAATGCTAATAACTGCTATAGGTGTGACTGCTATATTATGTACAGTATCATGAACATTCCAAACCACTGAAAATGTAACAATTACTAGATAAATAATTATATGCTGAAGAATGTATGAGATGTAAGAGGATTAAAACATTTTAGGATGAAAGAATTTTGCAATCAGGGTGGTTACAAAAAACCCATCGCATTCACCATTGATTAAAACAGGACAATACAAGGTTTTTAACTTCTTGCTTGTCAAATAGATAAATTGAACTAAACTACGTATACATTTTTTATACAACTTTAGAAACACTTTACGTCTATCAAGCTGCTTTGATGTTCAGTGTGCATTGTTAAACGCGCTATACAAATCAAAATGAGCGGAATTGAATTCGAAGAGAAGATAAATGTCTTTTCTTTTTTTACACCAACATTTCTTGGATAATAATAATAATTATTATTATTATTAATATTATTATTATTATAACTATTATAATAAATAGGGACTCGAAATTATTTGTATGTCGCTCAGGCTACGAATCTTCCCATCATTATATCAGTTATGTTCATTACTAGCCTTTTTGTCCCATCTGAGTTTTCACCTCCTCTTGAGGACCTGCTTTCTCCTGACACATCGCTAATTCTTGTTCTACGGTTATTTGTTCCATGAATTAAATCATTATATTTCACTATAATGAGAAAAAAAAACTTGACCCTAATAAAATCCATGATTACACTTCATGGCAGCATATTTAAATTTTGGACCTTGTTTCCTAGAGAACTGACCCTGCAAAAGGGTGATGTGGTATACATTCACCGTCAGGTTGATGGCAACTGGTATGAAGGAGAGCATCATGGGAGAGCAGGGATCTTTCCTACCAGCTACGTCGAGGTATATGGCCATCTCCTTGTGGTTGCCATGGTTACATGATTGTAAAAGCTAGTTATCTTAGCTCCTTATTCATCCTCTCTTCCATCTGAGCAGATCATTCCTCCCACCGAGAAGCCAGTGCCAATAAAGTCTCCCAGTGTACAGGTGCTGGAATACGGTGAGGCCGTGGCTTTGTTCAACTTCAACGCCGACTTGCCAGTGGAGCTGTCATTCCGAAAGGTACCGACTTTATTGTCAGAATTACACTATTAATGCATAGTTTGTCCAACATATGTAAACAGAATCTCTTTTAGGGCGAGGTGATCTCCATAACACGACGTGTGGACGATCAGTGGTTGGAGGGTCGCGTCCCAGGCACTGCTCGCAGTGGCATTTTCCCCGCCAACTACGTGCAGGTCAACAAAATGCCCCGCACCAAAACCACCGATGACCTTTCACCCTGCCCACTCTCGCCCCTCTCCCCTCACTGCACCCAGGCTCCGCTTTCACCTCATGCACGCACCAGCCAATCACCTCATGCACGCTCCCCCCTGTCACCCACACACCCTCTCGCCTCGACCAAACAGCCATCCAATTACTTTGTGTACTCGCCTGGCCCCGCGTCACCCACTCCACCCAACAGCCACAGGAGTTTCTCACCTTCAGCATGCAGCTCACTGGAGAAAGAAGCAAAATCCCCTGTTTTACCATCTGGTCATGTCCTGGTGTCTCCACAGGGCCCAGGACTAGCAGCGAACATGAACCCAAGGCCTTTGTATTCTTATCAGGTACCAAGATGTGGTTGATGTTTGTGGTGTTAATCGGTATATGTTTATATCCAGTAAAGATTTTTCATCCCAGATGATTATTTATGGTGTTATTCTTGAAATCTCTTTGAGTAGGATGGCTCCAGGACACACTCTCCTCAGTCTTATACACACATCAAAACTCCACCAGCCACAACTTCCCAGGTCAACAGCAGCACTACGGTCATAGCACGACAACCGTAAGTCATTCGGAGGGATCGGACTAATATGATTTATCTGATTATGATTATCATTTCTGAGACAAATGCATTCCCTAACCTTTGCCTCTTTATTAGATATAAGGCAGTTTACAACTACAAGCCCCAGAATGGAGATGAGCTGGAGCTGATGGAGGGGGACATCGTTCAGGTGATGGAGAAGTGCGATGACGGCTGGTTTGTAGGTAAATAACTCTGACGTAATGGAAAGCTTGCCTGATTTTCCAGCCTGGCTATAGATTATGTATTTTTTTTTACTTGCCTGCCCTCTAGAGGATACTATTTGTTACTACATCATTAGTAAACACGAACATGTAATATAAAATCAGATCTTGTTTCGATCAAACTTAAGATTGTGACAGAAATTGTGGCATTATGCAATCACATCGAGATCTACTAGAATCAATGGATATTGTTCCTATGATGGGATCTTGCTTGAGCCCCCAACTCAGTTAATATGCCAAATAAGCAAACTTAGTGTCAAGATAATGGTAAAGCTAATTTATCTTCAAATTGTATGTTTTTTGTCTGCTATAAATCAAGGCTCTGGAAATAAATTAGGACAGGCTAAGTTTAAATTGATTATTGTCAAGATTAAATCAAAGAATGCTAAAATACACTTGAGGTCGATAGAATAATAAATTAGGTTAGGCAGGATTAGATCAAGCATTACCTCAAGTTCAGGATTACATTTAAGATTGCTAAAATTAAATTGAGGCTTGATATTGAGTGAAATTATGCACAGTTTGCTAGGATTAAATCAGGCTTTGCTAGGATTAGCTCAAGGTTCGCTGTGGAGAAGTTAAAGTTTGCTCGGTTTCAATTGAAGCTTGGTAAGGTGATACTGAGGCTCAGCTTTGAATTAATGAGATTGCAAAACGAGGTTTGCTGGGATTACACCTAGGTTAGCTGGGATTAGCGACAAGGTGGGTCAATGAATAGAGATTTGTTGGGATCGAATTAAAGGTTGCTATGAGAAATCGAGGCTTGCTAGCATTAGATTGCTGGTATTGCTGTAAATTGAGGTTTGTTAAAATCGGATTGTGGTTTAAAATAGGAATAAATGGAGACCTGGTATAATTAAATGTAAGTACTCTGGAGTTAAATCTATGTTTGCTGGGATTCAATTGAGGAAGGATTAAATCTAGGTTTTATAGAATGAAAACTATTTTAGCTTGGTTTAACTAGATTTTTGACAGGATTAAATCATGGTTTTTAGGATTTCATCAAACCTTGCTGGGATTAAGTAGAGGTTTGGCAGGATGAAATCAAGGTTTTCTAAAATTCAGTCTAAAATTGCTAGGATTAAGTAGATGTTTGGCAGAATTAATTCAAGGTTTTTAGGATTCAATTAAAGCTTGCTGGAATTAAGTAGAGGTTTTGCAGAATTTAATTAAGGTTTACCAGGATTTAGTCTAAAATTGCTGGGATTAAGTATAGGTTTGGCAAAATTGAATCAAGGTTTTCTATGATTTAATCAATGCTTGCTGGGATTAGTTACTAAGGTTTGCAAGGATTGAAATGACGATTGTTAGATAACGTCAGTGAAATGTCTGGCTTTAATTGTTGGTACTGATGGTGAACCTCTTCTCCTCTTAGGTACGTCTGAGAGGACCCGAGCATTCGGAACGTTTCCTGGCAACTATGTGGCACCTGTTTGAACATGAACAAATGACTTGGCACCTTCACTACTTCTGCAGTCCCACTCACTTTTTTTTTTACCATATACGGACACACATATATATATATTTATATGTATGTACAATCAATCATCAATCTGTCTATCATCATCTTTCACTTTTTCAGCCACTGAACTGGTTTGCATGCCCATACAACATGCACTCCTTGACAGTTTGAGCACTTGTGTGTGTGCATGTGTGTGTGCGCGCGCGTGTGTGTGTGTGTGTGTGTGTGTGTGTTTTCACAAGCACTCATTGGATGTAGTGGCAATGGCAAAGGCACTGTGTCAAGGCAGCTCGCTTGCTTTTAAAGCCACAAGTGACTGATTTAAAAGGTGGCCATGGGTATGGTTTGGACTGGACTGCTGCCAGAGAGACTCAAGATAGAGCTCCTTATCCTCCACATGTTTATTTAGCAGTACATCCTGTGTTTGACATTTTGGTGTAAAAATGTCCTCCGTCCTGCATTTCAGATCTGTAACAGTAACAGCGGGGCTCTGTGAACAATCCCGGAGGACACTCATCTGGATAAACAAACTTTTTCACGTATCATGATCATTACAAATGTAGTTGTTTTGTATTTTTTTTTTATGCTGGCTTGGCTAAAAAAAAAAAAAAAAAAAAAAAAAAAAAAAAAAAATTGCAACACAACACAATCCTTACCTGCTAAAGCTTTGCCTATGTGTAGTATGTATTAATGCTGTGTATCTCAATATTTTGCCCGAGGCACTATTGAAGGATCAACTCACTTGGCAGCATTCTGGGGATTGTTGTCATTTTTCTGAGCTCGTGTAGTAACTCGTGAGAGAAGGTGCTTCAGTTTCTACATTTCATAAAATTAAAGCTTGGACAGGTCTGTAATGTGTGAGCTAGACTTTGATAGCTCGGAGCTGTATGTCAGAACAGTGAAATGTGATTGCTTAGATAACAAAAAAAAAATAGTCCTGAAAACGTATGTTGATAGATCATCATTTGATGTTGAATAGAGACCGAATGCGCTGTTTAGCAACATGACCGATCCTTGCTGTGCGTCATGAAGGGTATGGCTCTGTCAATAAGATTGGGCATTCCTTTCTAGAAAGCACATATTAGCTGGAACTTTCTTTTTTCCATCAATCTGATTTGGTAAAAACAGTAAATTTGATGTGGTTGGGGTTTTTTTTTTTTTGGTTAAGTTGTAAGTTGTCACCACTATGGCCTTTTTACACAAGCTTGAGCCATTCAGAGATGGTTTGGTTGTCCATTCAGGGGAAACCATTGCAGTTTTGATTGACGAATCCATTCCTACAAGAAAGTTAATGAGGTTTAACAATATCAAACCCTGTTGTGACGTGATCCTCGTTTGTCATTGCAATACTGAAGTAATACCTAAAACATATTGACCATTAAATTTCATTCCAAAATCGCAAATGTTCTCCGAACAATGAAGCGAAAGGCGACAAAACTGAAGAAAAAGGACGTTTTTCCATCTTATCATGAACAGGAATGTAACCATGTGATGTATATTCAGCAATTGTGGCACAATGTTATCTCATCATCCCTGCCATTTTCAGTTTGAACGAAAAAGCGACATCGAAATAAACGTGCCTCACATTTGTAGTCATGATTTCTCAGAGGACTAAGACCACATGTTATAATGGGATGGTTAAGTTACACTAGACAACGATCAACGCGTGTATGTGGTTGTATTGTTTCGGATACTTCTCTCTAACTCAAGTATTATTTCTTTTTTTCTGAGACTGTACAGATAACAGTTATCCAACTGCAAGAAAATATAATATATTTTTACTGATTGCACAGTGTATTTCTGTAGCTATGGTACTCACAAATTTTTGATAACCATCAAATAAATGCATCATGTGCTGGAAAAAGATACAGTTGCTTTTTTTTTTTACATTTATAAAAACATCACAGGTTTAAAGAAAGCAAACTGCTAATTTTTTAGTTTTTCGTGCCTTGTGTTTGTGTATGAAATAACTAATAGGCTTGTCTTTGCTTATATGTTTTACTTGTAACTATGACAAAGGAGATCGAAACACTTTTAGCAGTTTCAAAGGAACACAGCTGAATTCTTGAAAGCTTAGTAATGTTTTTCTTAAGGAGTTTATAGTGAAAGCTCAAAATGGAAGGAGTGAAACTAATTCAAAAAGAGAAACTAGATAGACAAGTGTACTGGGACACCAGTCAAAGTTTAGGATGTCTTTGGATGGTGTTGCATTAAATGTTTCCTTCACTTGAACTAGGAGACCCAAACCTGTTCTTGCATGACAGTACCCCTGTGCACAAAGCCAGTCCCCTGAAAATATGGTTTACATGGGTTTGAGTAAATAATCTTGATTGGCCTGCTGTAGAGCTCTGACCTGAACCCTATTGAACACCTTTAGGATGAATTGGTACGCTAACTGCATCGGTACCTGAATGTACTAACACCATTGTGGATGAATGAACAAATCACAAACACACTCCAAAATCTAGTGGCCCATATCAGAATAGGGACTACATTTGAAATGGGATGTCTAAAAAGCACATTTTGTGATCAAACATCAAAAAACTTAATTAATAGAGAGTGTAATTAATAAAAATTGTAAAACAAAAAAAGATCTAGTAGCAATAAATTATAATAAACTTTTACAACAAATAAATAGCAGCTTTGTTAGTATATCTGACCTACAAATATTCATTCATTCATTCATTTTCTCCCGCTTACCCGTAATTCGGGTCGCGGGGGCAGCAGTCTAAGCATGCCCCCGCCTTCGACTGCTGCCCAATCCTCACCGCACCGTCCCTTACAGTCCCTCCTGCAGGTGGTGAGCCCACGGTAAGGCGGCCCCACATCACTCCGACGTCACGGACCTTGATATTTCCCTCGTAAGGGACCCCCGGAGCATAGAGGGTTAAGGGCCTTGCTCAAGGGCCCAAGCGTGGCAGCTTGGCGATACCGGGGCTTGAACCCCAGACCTTCCGATCGGCAACCCAGCGCCTTAACCGCTGGAGCCACCACTCCCCCTCTACAAATATTTGTGTGAGATATTTTTTTTATGTTTATGGTGGAGCACTCAGGGATTTTCTTTGGGTAATCAGGTTTTCTCACCCAATCCAAAGATATGCAAAATAGGCTGATTGTTTTTGTTGGGTTCTGTCATGTGTTGAAACCCCGTCCATACGGACCTCTGGTGTCCTGAGTTTCCTGGTAAAGGCTCCAGGCTAACGTAGGATAAGAGGTGTACAAATTGGATGGATGGAAGCAGTCTTCAGTGCCAGCTCTTAAAGCTGTTAGTTTGCCGACAGTCTTGGCAGCAGAAGGCTTAATAAACCCCACACCTGAATTCTCACCTCCCTTCTAACTATCTACTATCTTGTGACTCATACATCCTTGTCATTTTAGAAGGGAGTGCAGTTTTCTGGCATAACACAGCAGCCACCCTGAATTCCAAACCAGGTTTCTAATCAAACGAAGGTGTGGACCGCACTCATGAGTTAACCGGGTGTGTTTGAGCTGGAAAAAAAGAAGCCTAAACTGGACTGCTCTTTATTTAGAGTACAATATATTACAGAGTTATGAAGGAGGCCTGATGTAAAATGGCAGAACAATGCACACCATGGTGTCTAAACAATTAAAGAAATAAACAATTGACAAGTAAATCCAGCACATTATTATACATAATTTGATTTTTTTTAATCGAATGTGGGTATTCTCCTGGATTCCTGGTACATTTGACCTCCCAGAATGTAGCTATGGATGTTCTGTGTGTTTGTGTAGTGTACTCAAACTGCTTCCTCAGTGTACCAGAGGTTTGGATTCAGATCCACCTTGACCTGACCCTGATAAAACCTTTACTGAAGACAAAAGAACGAATGGGTTTTTTTAGGGAAACAAAGCCCCATCCTGAAGTATTATTTTTCTTTACAACACATCTTTTAGTGTTTAACTCAAATTTCTAACAAAAAATTATGAATTAAAAATTGCTCATGTTATTTATACATTTATAGTATACTGTGTTTGTCATATCGCTTTAAATAATAGCTGTGAACAGTTGTTTTCTTACTCTGAACTGTCAATTCAGAGTGTTTCCTGTTTGTGAAAGAAAAAAAGCCGAAGCTTAAATAACGTGCTGCTTTAACGGATAAAATGGAAAAATTAACTCATGTGTCTTAATGACAAAAATGTTGAACACCTCTAGTTTGAATACACTTCTGTAATCAATAAAAAATGATGGATGTGATGCTACATTGCAATGTGATGCCGTACAGGGTGTATTCCCATTTCACAGCCGATGTTCTGGATGCACCAGGACCTTGAGCAGGTTAAAGCACTTAATGAAGATGAATAAATGAATACATGAATTTCTGCACTGCTATAGTCCTAATGAGGGTTGGTAAAAATGCTGACTGTATATGTAGAACTACAATAAAGATGTCCCATCTCAACCTCGGTCTTGGTGTATAAGACACCAGGTCAATTCAATATGATTTTTATAGCACTTTTAACAAAAGACATTGTATCAAAGTAGCTTTAGAGAAACAAATAGATTATGGATTTAACATTTCAAATGAGCTATACATTTATCTCTTTAAGTTTCTCTCTCAGAAACAAGCCAGAGGTGACAGTTCAAGGAGAAACAGAGGCTCCTTTAGATATTATGAGGAAAAAAACAGACATAAAAGGGAAGCCAACATCATTTGGTTGAACATGGATTTCCATTCACTATAGTTCCATCACTGTTGGGGTTACTACGTGTTCACTTATTGACATTTGAGGGCGAAAAAGAAAAAAAAGAAGTTATTACTTGTCACATGTACATTACAGAACAGTAAAATTATTTCTTTGCATATCTCAGCGATGTTCGAAAGCTGGTTTCAGACATGATACAGTACCTCTGAAGCACAGAATGTTAAGGGCCTTGCTTAAGAGCCCAAAAGTGGCATCTTGGCAATACTGGAACTTGAACCCCCAACCTTCTGATCAGTAACTCAGCGTCTTTACCACTGAGCTACCATTTCCCCAAACGTTTTAGATGAAGTACAGTCCAAAGACCATTTTCATGGTCTTGGCGTTTACGTTCCACAGTAAAATCTCATGCATCCTTTAAAAGCCAGGAAAGAAAGCCACCCACGCACTCGCCCTATGCACTGACACATGTGTCCGGCAGGGGTCGCACAAAATCACGGGCAGTTTAAAACTATTTTATTTTGAAAAAGAAATGAAATCTTATTTTCCTCTTCTCCATCCCACCCACACGTCCTAGTGCCCTTCCCCTGGGCTTTATTTTGATTGCTACACGTGGCATGAGAACCCGTGTGTGTGTGTGTGTGAGTGTGAGTGAGTGATGGAGGGAGTGTGTTTACCAACGATGCCACATCGCAGTGATCTCAGGGCGAGGGCTCGCGCGCTCAAAGCCACAGCGCCTAAGGTGTGCAGCCTCGCAGACGCGCGCACGTACGCAAGCACGCGCACACGCGCGCACGCGCTCCGAATAAAGGTTAAAAACCAGGCGCGAGCTTTTGCGGGCGATTTTTTTTTTAATGATTTAAAAAAGAAGGAGGCAGAACGTAAGAGCTCCGCAGTTTATAAGTGTGTGTTTGTAAGACGCCTTCGTTTATTGGCGAACTCGCTATTATTAAACTTTTATTTATTTCTATTTCTGGTCCATTTTTGTTTGGTTCGGTTGTTTTGCCACGGGAAGCTGCGCGCGCGGAAAAGCACGCGCAGGTGGAAGCGTTTGTAGCGGGTCACTTTTCTTTCTTTTTTTTTTTTCGGCGCTTTGCTGAACTTCGCCGCTCCTTTTTTTTTTATAAAACTCCGGTAAGTTATATATACACATATATTAACACTTTCCCAACTTTAGTGTTACTTTAAATATAAATGCATGACACTTAAATTTTTTTATTTTTTATTTATTTTTCTTGAAATATTCCACTTCCACAAGCCATGTGCTGTGTTTTGGAGCGTGTCCTTGAGCTGAAGCTTCATCTGTTACTATTTCTCACCTGTATTCCATATATTCAGATAAATAATAATAAAAAAAAAACCTAATAAAACAAACACCAAGAAGAACTTTCTAGAGATTCTTCATAGCTCCCTATAGGTCACATAAATTCAGACCTTCAGGAACAACTAAAGAGTTTTTTTTTTTTTTTTATGTATATTTTCTCTCTATATACTCTTTCTTATCTCTATATATTTTCTATTTATGCACATTATCTGTCTGTCTGTTTGTTTTTACTTTCTTAACAATGCTGAATTGCACATTCAGCACTCTGGATGTGCAAATAAAAATAAAACAATTACAGGCATAACCCAAAATAATAATCAGGTTGATTCAAATTGTTGTTTTCTTTCAAGATTGAAATATAGTATACTATGCTAGACGTCCAGATTTTGATGTAATATTGTTCTTTCAAGATACCATTCATTATATTGGAATTATAACTAATTATTTTGATTGATTTGAAGCTGTTTGTTTATAGTTTCGTTTTAAATTTCATTAATTCAAGACAGCAGGCTAAATTGGCTATATTATATTTCCATATATATTATACTGGTATTTTCTGTTACTTATTTCCAGAAATGCTATTTTAATAGTTTGATCAAATATATTTATACATTTTCTTCTTCTTTCGGCTGCTTCCATTAGGGGGCGCCAAAGCGGTTTATCCGTCAAATTATATGAATACATGTTTTTACATATACCATCAGCTTTTCAACTGACCGCGATATCATCTTAAAATAACTGTATACTCTCGTGAAATAATGCCATGCTGCTTCCATTTTGTTGAACCTTTACATTCTTAAGTCAGTGTATAGGGTTATGTAAATTGGAAATGCCACCATCATGTACTTCCGCCCCAATAGCTAGTGTGATTAACTTAACTATGAACTCGAATTTGATGCATCATTTTAATTTGTATTGTCGTCTTGCATGCAATTGCAAAAAACTCTCAAAATACAAAAAACAACCAAGATTTGTTTAGTCCTAATGTTAGCTAGCTAGGCATAGCTAAATTTGTCAGCATAGACATTAACATTAGCTAGCTAGGCAAACAGGTTCTGGTTAACCACGCCCACCTCTTCTATTTTGCATGTTATCTGTGATGGGCTCAAATACCTGAGCCTGTTTTGTGACGTAACAAGTTTTTACAGTAGGTACGGAGAGAGTTTCTATTAATGAAAGAATGTGTGACTCAAATGTGACTCAAACATGAATCTAAATAGCCATAATTAACCATTTAATGCTTGTAGATTCCCACATGATTATAGGCCATCTACATGCATCATACCACACCCCTTTAATACCGTGACTAAGACCGAACTGTGAAATATGCTCTAAAACCATAGTGCAATGTTATCATTGTAACTATACAACTGCACCTGTAGTACCGTAATACAGCACAACACCAGAAGCAGGCCCACTCCTGATCTGAGTTCATATCTTTGGCTGCCCGCAGCTGAAAACAAATCAGTGATGACTCTGCAGTACATTTTAACCAGGCATGAAAAAATGCTGAATCCTGCTAAATCCTCCCAACTCATTACCTTCTCTTTAGATGGGTCCAGACTGCTGAATGGGCATGAGGCAGTGGATCCACAAACACACCACTAGGTCATTGTACTAGCATTCAGCTTTATAATAACAGAGCCGCTGCAAAACAAAGCAAGCACAAAACGCTGGTGAACTGCCTGTTTCTCTGTTGGAGAAGTTTTAATTTATTTAGCTCAGATCACTGGCGTTAAGCTTCAGCAGCACTACCAGAAGAGAAGCTGTTTTTCATTGAAGGAGATTTGTAGTCATCGATTTTGCGTACGTTTCCTATATAATAGATTTCACACATCTGTAATTGACCCGTCTTTTCAATACGTCGTCTATCCTTACATGTCCACTGCCAGCTGTTTCGGATATGAAGTTGAAGCTCCGCCCCATCTGTTTGGAAGTGTCTGCTTGAATCGCAGCTCTCAAAATACTGATACTTGATATTTGTGTGCTTTGGGAATGTTATCACTGAGGTATTATTTGTCAAAGGTGATCAAGTCAAAGAGAATTTGTATTTGCAATATTAGTTTTTTTTAATAATAATTTATAATTAAATTATCTGCTGCATTACACACATTAACAAATCATGATCTGGAGTTTATGGAGTATATGGCAACAGATTTGAGCAAAATAAAGTGTAGTAGCTTTCCTACTCACCCAATGTAGTTTGAATTGTTGTTTATATATATATATATATATATATGCAGTGCCATGTCTCGTATATAGAAGGTCGTGTACATTAGGTTAGCTACCCTTCTCACATTGTCCTGACCAGCACACTGGAGCTCTCCTTCACCCTGATGGGTAAATTTAATTGATCCAGCACTTCATTTCATAATTTGATTTCTCATTATTAGTAATATAAGTTAAATTTAACTTCATACATGTAATATTTTCTCATTTAGGTTTCAGTTGCAGGACACCCTGGATTTTGTAGCACGTTTTGGAGCTGTTTCTTGGACAGGAAGCAGCCTAGTGATAGGATCTGGAATGGATGAATGGATGATGAAAGTCTTTTCTCTCATCCTTCATGTCTTTGATATCATGGCCTGTTTGTTCTTTCAGTGGCTGCTTGACCTCTGGCTTGGCTGTGCTTTGAAATGCCAGGGGAGGGTTTTTGTCTGATATACAGTATGTGGACACAGAAGTGTGCCCTGGATTGTATGGCACTGTATGGTGATCTGTTTCATTACTTTGTATATGATTAGGGATACAGCAATCGATTATTTGAGTAATCGGGTATTCCACCGGTTAGTCCATCGATTAATCCGATAAGTACTTTTTCTTCATTAAAGAGCAATACTAAATACACAAGAGAAAATAAAAGAAATTTGTTTCCTTTTTAGAAGAATGTACATTTTTGTTGCTGAAATTGCATTCAGTGAAAACTAAACCCATCAAAATACAACTATATAAATAAAAAGTCATAAAAAAATATATAAAAATCCATTTCAAATTACAGAAAAAAAACCCCATGTAAATGCACTGTATGGTTTTTGTTTTAGTTTGAAATAATCGCAAACATTTGGAAAATTCATTTTATGTTCTCACTGTTTTCGCTCCTTTCCTCCTGTCCAGGGGTCTCATTTATAAACGCCACTTTCCCACGCAAAGTGTTGTGCTTTATAAAATAAACGAATTTGATGGTAAAAAATTGCGCACCTGTAAGCAAACTCCGAGCCCTGCGTACCCACAACGCAGAAGGCGAGAAGGAGAATAGGCGACATAGTGTGCACAACCTTTTATGCCGAAAGTGCCGTTTGCACGTTTCTAGCCCCGTTTTGTGCCACGTTTATAAATGAGACCCCAAAGCGGTCCAAAATGTAGCGGGTGGTGCGTCAGCAATAATGGTCCGTGGGAAAACACAGTGCTCTATGTGCAGTTAAATGGAATAAACAAGCATCGAGGCAAATAATTACTCAAGTTACTCTAGTAATAGTTTTAGCTGTGTGTGTGTGTGTGTGTGTGTGTGTGTGTGTGTGTGTGTGTGTGTGTGTGTGTGTGTGTGTGTGTGTGTGTGTGTGTGTGTGTGTGTGTGTGTGTGTGTGTGTGTGTGAGAAAACTCTGCATTACCTAATGGATAATGGTGCTCCTACCCATGCTGTGGTAGGTGCATTTGATGATTCATTTGATATTCATCAGAGGGTCTGAGATCTAAAAAGGTCTCATTGAAAAGGACATGTTATGTCTGATTGACTACATCTGTGAATAACTGTGGAAATAGTGTTTTCACAGATCTAATGTCATTCCTTTTTCTTTAAGTCTGGTTCAGCCAGGACAATTTGCGTGCCTTCAGCACACAAGAAAATGCTTGTACCCTTTATGATCCGTGCTAAATCAAACCTGTAGGAGGATGTGGTCCGTACTGATTGCAGAGCATTTTAAACCATGAACGCTCACTAGAGCCTTAAACAGTGCTCCAATTCCTGTCTCGTTTTATCCTCAAAGTATGTTCCCAACAATCAGACAAGGAGAGTGAAATACATTCTTTCTTGGTTTTCTGCAGTAGGTAGAAATTGTGAAAATACATTTTAAATATTGGTAAGACAGTGTGCTGTTTTCATTTTGAACCACAGCCTTGTTGAATTTTTTATTCTGATTAGGCAGTAGGCATAATTTTCTATGAAAGCATTTGATGTTCACCCCAGCTGCAAGGTTTATACTAATATGGCTGTTATGGTTTCTTTTGTAATCACTATATGGTGCAAACCCCCCATCAAAAAAAAAAAAAAACTCTGAGGAAACAGAAATTCTTTGTTCATGAGAGAGATCAGTGGAAAGTGGCCAGAATGGTTTGAGTAAATGGTTGGAAAAGAACAAAACAAAAAAAAAATCCAACCCTGAGCATCTCAAAATACAACTATTCTATCCTGTAGTTTAATAAGGCCTGCTACATTTTCTCCAAGCTGCTGATTTAATATTGTTTAGATTTGTAATCAGGTGAATGACTAACGTTATTGTATTTGGAAATATTCATTTAGTCAATTTTCCCAAAAATAGTCGACTAATTGTTTGATTATTATGTAAAAATATTGTGTTTAAGCTTGAATTGCTGAATAATTGAAGTCATTAATATTATTTCTGAATTTCCATGATCTCAGTATTGCGTCATTGGATTCCGAAGGTTAATTTATTCTGCAAAGATTATTTCAAGATTTAATACCCTGATTTAGTTCATTTAAATCAGATTTATTTGTATAGCGTTTTTAACAAAGCAGCTTTACATCAAGAGTTGGAATGTAATATTCTATGCCTATATGTTTGTTCCTTCTAAGTTTATCCTAATGATAAACTTTCTGAGACGTTATGATAAAGAAACCTTGAAAGGAACCAGACTCAAAGGGAAAACAATCCTCATATGGGTGTCCATTCATTACAGTTCCATCATTGTTGAGGTGCGCTGTTCATTGATGGGTGCTTCAATACAAAACTGTTCAAGCAAACTGCAGTCCTAAAGCCATTGTAACAGACTATTGATATTAATTACAGTCCAAATCCATCCTTAAAGTTCTTGAGTTGCTCAGTAACTTCATGCATCTTTTAGGCTTTTCATGTAGAACCATCTCTAGCTTTACAGAGTGGTCTCCCATTGAAGTGAAGAGAGAGCGAGCGAGAGAGAGAGAATGAAGGTTAATGATTAGCCCAGTTGTTAAGACGCAACTCAGTGGTTGGGCTTGTGATCAATTGGTTGTGAGTTCGAATCACAGCAACACCAAGCTGCCATTCCTGGGCATCTAAGCAAAGCTTTTAACCCTCAACCATTTAGTTGTATAATTAAGTGGCTGTGGATAAGGATTTCTGCCAAATGCCATAAATGTAAATGTTTTTAATTAAATTAAAGACTTGCACATTGTGATGGCTCCACATACGTTTCACTGAGCAATCAGTGTGCAAATAATCCAGAATATTGATTTCATTCAGAAAAGAAAAAAAAAAAAAACCCTGCTCGATCAGTCACTTTAGGTACCGATGCACAAATGAAGCACTGATAGCAGATGATGACTCCCAAAACATTTGTATCACCCTGATTACCTCCAGACATCAGTTATCAGATCATCGCTGACTAAGATTTTATTTGGGATTGGGAACGATTGAAAATCTAGATAACAGTGATGATTAAGTGCAAGAAAAAATATTTTTCTTCCAGAGATCGCGCTTGGTCTCCATGGCAGCAGAATGAGAACAGTTTCGTCGGCTGAACAGTTTCACGGTTGTGGAATTTAAGCTTAAAGATTCATGTAGCCAGATTCCAAACGCACCGCGGTCATTCTATTGTATTGTCTATTCTTTGGACGCGCCTAGTTTTTTTTTTTTTTTTTTTTTTAAGTTTTGTTTGTTTTCACTTGTCTTCACATAGCTTTGTCCTGTTTCATTTCTGATCAGTGTGTTCATAGCTGCAGGGCAGGTTTGATCTATCAGTGGTGTGTGTATAAGGTGCTTGTTGAAAGCTATTTCACCTGTTTTAGTGAGTATAAAGAAAGAACAGTTTAACACTGTGTTACCCCGATAATGCCGTGTCTTTAGCACGATATTCCTTCGGTAAATAGGGCGTGGGTTCATAAGGTATAATTGCCTAGACCCATCATTTCAGGGAGTGGATCTGTTCATGACGTCGGTGTGTACGAAATCAGATCGTAAGTGTTGTTACGGTTAATGTTATTTTGGCTCGTCGTTGGTGTTAATTTGGCGAATATTGTGTTGAAGATAGTGTAATATAGGGAGGGAATATTTTATAAAATGTCTTGCCTACTAAGGAAGTAATATAATAGAATAGTGGGCTTTTAAAACCCTTAACCATTGATTAGTTCATCATTAAGACATCAAATTGCAGTCTTTTGTTTTGACTACATAGACTCTGAACAGATGAGACACCTGTTTTTAAAAAGGTTTTTGTTTTTGACATTCCACATGAACCTTTGCCGATTCACATTACTGTTCTTGCCTGAAAGTTGTGGAACCTGATGTGGTCTTCTGCTGTTTTTGTCCATCCATATCAAGGGTTTGTTTGTAAAGATTGGTAGTTGACTTTCTAGACTTTAAAACACTGACCTACAGTATGTACAGAAAAGATCTCATGATGTTCAGAATATGAATATGAATATATATTATATATATATATATATATATATATATATATATATATATATATATATATATATATATATATATATATATATATATTTCCATCATGTAAGTCAACTCAAATTTAACAAGTGATCTGCCTTTTCCTGTGATAGTTTGCATGACTTTAAGCATAATGTATCCGGATGCTTCGACGTTACAGGAGAACTGTTCTGTTCTGTGTACAGTATGTGTTCCAGAAATATTGTCAGGAGCCCATCTGCAGTTGTAATCATGTCTTGCTGTACGGTATCGCTGTGCACACACAATGTCTGGAAAATAGTTTTAATATTAGCCCAGGTTTCTTGTTTAATGTAACATATTTATTTGCACATGATCAGATGCTCTGTCTGACTCGCCATGCAAACGTGTTAAAACATTCTGACAAAAAAAAAAAACGAACTTGTGAAATCCTCTAAAAAGTTCTCGCATTTCTGAATGTCCTTAAAGCAAGAGTTCATTTCAGCACATTTTAATCCTTCTTGGCTTGCATATATGCAGATCCACAGTTTCCTCTAGTTTTCCTTAAGTGTTTACTGCAGAGTTAGTGCTGGATTGTGCTCTTTAGCCAGAGGAGCGTTGGCAAACGCAGACTTTACCCAATATTTTATATGGCCTTTATAACTAACACATTCTGTTTGAGACAATAGCCCCAGGATGAGGTGTGAAGTAAAGCTCTCCGCAATTAGTTGAACTTTTACTTTAGGCGTGTCTTTGTGTGATATACAAATGAGCATAAATAAATTGAGCTAGAGTGGCCGGGTGTTAAACACTGCTAAGGTCATTTCACCAGGTTTTGTTCATTTCTTGACTTTTTCCAGAGAAATCCTCTGACCTTCTCAAATTCAACCGCAGCTCAGAATGAATGCTAATGTGCTTCTCAAGTGGCATCTCTAAATGTCTTTCGGTCCTATGTGCAATCTCAGACATGGACGGGTTTGATTTCCATTATTATAGGACATGCAGTCTTTGGCTCACAAAATTTCAGTTATGTTTAATCTCTCGAGCATTAGCAATCATCAGTCACATATTTATTCCGAGTGCCACTTCAAAGGCCGACTTATTCTGGGTGAACTGGAGTAGTTTTGTCTTAAATTATGGGCCTTTAGGCGTAGTCTGGAAGCTGAACCTCTTTCATGGTTTTGACTTGCATTTCGATGACTGGCACACGCTTTATTCCTCAGCACTGACTCATTCAATTCCGTGCCATCCCTTCATAACATGTTCTCCTGTAACTTCTCGACTGGAAAGTATTTAATGCTAATGGAAAAAAGATGTACACGCATACTGCATCTGATTTGAATCGGAAGAATTTGGGTGTATTCTTTCATCCGACTGCATTTGCGCTGCGGCATGTGAAGATGGTTACAGATACACCCTTTTGTATATTTTGAAGTCTTGTATATTTTGTCCTCCATGCCAACTTTCACCAAGGTGAGTTCAGGAGGGAGAAGACACACATTGTGGGCATAGTTTGACCATTCGGAACAAGTATTTCCAGTTCCAGCTTTAAGCTCGTATTGGATGGAATTTGAAATGTTATATGACTTGGTCATTACCTGGAATGTGAACTAAAACAAAACTAGAGTCTGGCAATTGCATTTGTGGCTACAAGTCTGCCCCGGTTTTTAATTCCACATACAGTATGTTGGTTTATATCACATGTTAAGGTCTTTCATAAGCAGTCCTAGTGTTATTGTTTTGAGATGCTACAGTAGGCGCAGTCCTTAAACATGTTATCTGGTTACAGTTTGGCTTCTTTTGAATTCGTATTTTTACTGGTGTTTCTTTTCTCTCACTGCCGAGTCAATGAAGCAGAAGAACGGCAAACAGCTGGCTTTTGGACAAAGGCAAAAAGTCTAAACATGGAAAAGGTCTAGACTTCTGTAAAGCTTTCATTTGTTTGTGTGGTGCAAATACTTTTGCTGTCTGTCAGTACAGAAGTTTCTATTTTCATTTCTTCTTGCACTATTTATTTATAGTGAATTGGAAGCCTGAACATGTACAACAGAGTCAGTAGACCGGGCACCTGAAAGAAGCAGACTTTATAATTGGCTTATTGTATTCTAATTCAAAGTTAAATTAGTAGCCAACGATGCCAGGATACAGACTGAATGACTATTGACAGTATTTCGCTAACCTCCCACCCCTCCCTAAAAATGTTACCTACATTTACATTTACAGTGAGGAAAATAAGTATTTGAACACCCTGCTATTTTGCAAGTTCTCCCACTTAGAAATCATGACTGGGTCTGAAGTTGTCATCGTAGGTGCATGTCCACTGTGAGAGACATAATCTAAAAAAAAAAATCCAGAAATCACAATATATGATCTTTAAACTATTTATTTGTATGATACAGCTGCAAATAAGTATTTGAACACCTGTCTATCAGCTAGAATTCTGACCCTCAAAGACCTGTTAGTCTGCCTTTAAAATGTCCACCTCCACTACATTTATTATCCTAAATTAGATGCACCTGTTTGAGGTCGTTAGCTGCATAAAGACACCTGTCCACCCCATACAATCAGTAAGAATCCAACTACTAACATGGAGAAGACCAAAGAGCTGTCCAAAGACACTAGAGACAAAATTGTACACCTCCACAAGGCTGGAAAGGGCTACGGGGAAATTGCCAAGCAGCTTGGTGAAAAAAGGTCCACTGTTGGAGCAATCATTAGAAAATGGAAGAAGCTAAACATGACCGTCAATCTCCCTTGGACTGGGGCTCCATGCAAGATCTCACCTCGTGGGGTCTCAATGATCCTAAGGAAGGTGAGAAATCAGCCCAGAACTACACGGGAGGAGCTGGTCAATGACCTGAAAAGAGCTGGGACCACCATTTCCAAGGTTACTGTTGGTAATACACTAAGACGTCATGGTTTGAAATCATGCATGGCACGGAAGGTTCCCCTGCTTAAACCAGCACATGTCCAGGCACGTCTTAAGTTTGCCAATGACCATTTGGATGATCCAGAGGAGTCTTGGGAGAAAGTCATGTGGTCAGATGAGACCAAAATAGAACTTTTGGGTCATAATTCCACTAAACGTGTTTGGAGGAAGAAGAATGATGAGTACCATCCCAAGAACACCATCCCTACTGTGAAGCATGGGGGTGGTAGCATCATGCTTTGGGGGTGTTTTTCTGCACATGGGACAGGGCGACTGCACTGTATTAAGGAGAGGATGACCGGGGCCATGTATTGCGAGATTTTGGGGAACAACCTCCTTCCCTCAGTTAGAGCATTGAAGATGGGTCGGTGCTGGGTCTTCCAACATGACAATGACCCAAAGCACACAGCCAGGATAACCAAGGAGTGGCTCTGTAAAAAGCATATCAAGGTTCTGGCATGGCCTAGCCATTCTCCAGACCTAAACCCAATAGAGAATCTTTGGAGGGAGCTCAAACTCCGTGTTTCTCAGCGACAGGCCAGAAACCCGACTGATCTAGAGAAGATCTGTGTGAAGGAGTGGGCCAAAATCACTCCTGCAGTGTGTGCAAACCTGGTGAAAAACTACAGGAAACGTTTGACCTCTGTAATTGCAAACAAAGGCTACTGTACCAAATATTAACATTGACTTTCTCAGGTGTTCAAATACTTATTTGCAGCTGTATCATACAAATAAATAGTTAAAAAATCATACATTGTGATTTCTGGATTTTTTTTTTTAGATTATGTCTCTCACAGTGGACATGCACCTACGATGACAATTTCAGACCCCTCCATGATTTCTAAGTGGGAGAACTTGCAAAATAGCAGGGTGTTCAAATATTTATTTTCCTCACTGTATGGCAGACTCCCTTTCCAGATTTACCTTCACCTAACAGGCAGAACATTATGACCACCAGTTTAGTATTTTGTTGGTCCCCCTTTTGCTGCCAAAACAGTTCTAACCCATCGAGCATTAAAAGCATTAACCTCTTCAGCAATTTGAGCTACAGAAGCTCGTCTGTTGGATCGGACCACACGGGCCAAACTTCGCTCCCCACTTACATCATTGAGCCTCGGCCACCCATGACCCTGTCGCCGGTTCACCACTGTTTCTTCCTTGGACCACTTTTGATAGATACTGACCACTGCAGACTGGGAAAATCCCACAAGAGCTGCAGTTTGGGAGATGCTCTGACCCAGTCGTATAGCAATCACAATTTGGCCCTCGTCAAACTCACTCAAATCCTTATGCTCCTATTTATCTCATTAATACATTGGAGTAGCTGTGGGGTTGAGGACTTTGCTCAGGGACTCAGCAGTAGGCACTTGGTGTGGCTGGGATTTGAACCAAAGTCCAATGCTTTAATCACTAACCAACCACCACGAAGTTACCCTTCCTTATGTTTACATGGCAATTCTTAATGCCTACAGCTAGTTCTTTGCTACCACACACAATCTACCAACCAGGGAGGGTAAAGCATAACGCATGCTCTGCCATACCCATATCGGTCGACCTCTACTTATTTTCCCCACAATTATGCAAATAGCACATACATTTATTTAAGCAATTTAAGTGTCCTTTGGAATCATCAGAATTAGTGTTGATTGTGTAGTAGTTTAATTCAATCAGGCTCAGCCTTTTCAGACAGAACTTGAGAGGAGCATCGAATTTAAGCGCTTCATGAGAATGAAAGTTGATTCCCACTAGATTATTTGGGCACTGAGCAACAATGTGGACCAAATTGAGTCTTTTGCGGCCACAGTAATTAAAAGGCTGTAGCGAGGGGGAAGATTGTTAAGGTGGCTTGTTATCTAAGAGCAATAATGATGGGCAATGTCCAAAAGTTTAAGGAATACAACAGTATTGCATCCTCAGCCTCGAGTGCACTGGCTATTTTTCTTTCTCGTTCATAATGATATTTCAATATTTGGATGATTTTTGTAACTTGGAAACGGAACAATGGGCAGCAAACACTTTCAAAGGACAACAGGATTTTTTTTTTTTTCTTTGTGTGCACAAATTCCTTAGATTCCTTTCTTAATTATTCCAGTTATATAATGGGCTGTTCCATTGTTCAAAAGTAGTTCACATTATATCATTGATTGTGAACCCGAAATCTGCTCCAGTGCAATATAACAGCTAATATTTTTTAAGGATGATGTACACTTTCATGCTGTCATCATTGAAGCATTACTTCAAACAGTTACCCTTCAATCTGCTTCAATCACCTTGTTCCAAACTTCTGTATTTACAAGCAAGTTGACGAAATAGTTCAGGCTCTTTTGGAAACTTGTCTGACAGACGCTAACATGCCTTCACAGGACATGAACAAAATGGATGTGACGATGTTTAAAAAAAGCATTTAACAAACTGAATCCAGAGTCAGGAAAAAGAATTTTGGCATTTGACGAAACAAAGTTAGAAAACTAACTCCTTGTCCAAAGTATATTTGTACCGTATGTGCGGATTGTGGGGCAAGGATTTAAAAATGTGTGTGTGTGTGAGGTTGTTCTTGTTAAGATGCCATTGTAACCAAGTTCACACTCAGGGGACACATTATGCTACACTTTCCTAATCGGGTTTCCTCTGCACAATGAATGGGTCTAAAAAATCTTTTCCTTCAAAGTCCTTCATTTTCCACTAACTCGCAAGACAACCGAAAGGGCCACAATGAAGGACAGTTAAAAGCAATCATTGATGGCGTAAACACACTGCATGATGTTCGAAGGTCATTATCCAACACTGGCAGTTCCAACGTGGCTTCACTGTTTCTTTGTTTGATTGGCTGTTCATTCAACAACTCTCATTAGATTCAATTAGATGAGTGCTGTATCTTTTCAATGTTCACACGAGAACCTATGCCTAAGCAAATAACGGTAATAAGTGCTGCTAGTGCCACCCACGTATCTTTCCTTGCCTTGCTGATGCCAATTTTTTAGGGAGTACAGAAAACACTACTGGACTTTCTGGCTAAAGAGAAAGAGGACTTGTGCATGCAATGGTCATTAGTGGATTTTGAGTTACTAATGGAACATGGAATCATTCTAAAAAAACATTGACTTTCCACTCAGGCAGTTTGTTCATTAATGTTGGGTAGTTTATTTACAGCACAGTCTTTAAATCCACTGACTTCGCTTTATTTGAGAACACATCTTGCCGTTTGTTGACAGTTTCATTATTGGAGAGTTTCTCATTTTGTACCCCACCCCCCCCCCACACACATTTTTTATAAAAACTAAATATCTATGTTTTTAGTTGTAATGCACTCGAACCTCCTCTTAGGTTGTCTCCTTGAATGTTCTAGGAGTTATTTTGTTTCAGAATGAAGCATAAATTAGCTTCTGAATGTTATATAGGGCGATGTACCAAAAAACACTCATGCCCTTTTGACGTTCTTTCTGTTTGTTACAAATAATAACCTTTATCTACAGTCAGATGATGACACATCAGATTTGACTGCATCACTTACTGGGCACAATTCAGTCAATGGCATCTGGGAAAGTCCCAGGCTTGGACTGATATCCCCTCAAGACATTCTGATATGAGCGGTCAACCCATTGTTTCGTTGGATTGGCCCATTTTTACTACACCTTAATTTTGAATCATGCATCAGCCATTTAACTGCATATCTTTTGAGTGGCTAATCTTTGTTCCTGCTTTAACTTAAAACCAGATTATGACTATTAAGTGCAGGTTCGATTAGGAGAATTTCTTGCAAACCATTAAATGAATGTCAGTACAAACTGATTCAGTGCCCAGAAGGCTTTTGGTAGCGTTTGCTGGCATTTCCTGTTTTCTTGAGTCAGAGTTCCATTTTTATCGGACCTATTAAACTGCTTTAAGCTAGTGGCTAAGGTTACGACGACTAATCAGGCATCAGAAAGTTTCCTGTCGGCACAGGGTGTTTCTCTCTCGTCAGTATCTTGTTTTTACTACTGTATATCGAGTTTCTATCTAATAGGCAAAAGCTTCCCGCATGCTACTACTATAAAGGAATAAACCTCATCCCTTCTGTATTTCTGTACCGGGTAGTTTTTGGACCAAAGGCAAAACATTTCGGTTAACTGGAACGGGTTGCCATATACCTTCATTAAATATCATTTGAGTTGTAATGATCATGAGAGGGTGGCTCTCCTGCATTTCAACATGTTCAAACAATGGCAAGGACTTCAGTTTTGCCACATTTAGGGGGATGTGTCACAACTGGTCCATTGCATTTTAATAAAAAAAATTGCCTTGGGCTGGTATTTGTAATTTGTGACAAGGTTTTTAAACTGAAACGATGCGTTCATATTTAATTTAGAACTGGTTGTAGGCAAGTCGCTATCCGTGTCTATGTCCCTATTTAAAATTTGTGGAATAGAATTCAGCACCTCTTATGAGGTTTTACCCTGTTTTTTAAAATGTATTGATTTTTATAAAGTTATAAAAATTTCTAATCATTCCATGATGTTTCCATACTGAGCAATTGATAATTGGTAATCATGGTATACTCACATTATCAATTACATTCTCACTCATGCATATGGCAAAAAAGAGTGAATTTGCTGTCATTTCATCTCTGAGAAGTGTCTTCCACTGATCACCTCTCTGTTGGCGCTTCTCTGATTTTGTGTATTTCATACACCATGGACATTTTGAAATACTGAATTTCACCATTTGTGGGACAAGATACCAAACATCGACAGTTAAAATGTGTGAATACCTTTTCAATACAGCTGCAGTAAGCGTCTTGTGTTCTAGATAATAAAATCAAACCCAGTGATGTTTGCATGCTGACAGCTCACATTTCAAACATCATTTCTTTATTACTTAAAAGTAGTTCATCATACTACAAATAATTTGTCCAATCAATGAATACAGGCAGGGAGTGTAAAATGAACCTTTTTTGACGCGCATAGACACAAGCAAAAGCACAGGTTCTAACAAATCTGAAGATAAAACTGTGTGGCTGCTACAATAGACTTTTGTTTTGTTTGTTTTGATGCTCGAGTTAAGATGTAAGTTTGTGTTTTTTCTTTTAGAGATAAATTATGGATTGTGGACTTTTGGTTGAGTAGGTTATCAGCTGTGGTTTGACCTTGTTGGCAGAGCGTCATGTCAAGTATGTATCTACATTAGTTCAGCAGTCAGATGTAAATATTGGAAAGAGCAAGGGTTCGCCTTTACGTTACAACATTGATAAAAAAAAAAAAAAAGTTGGCCTGTCTATTTGAAAAGCAATTATGTAACGGTATTAAATGGATTGACATTAATGCATCATATCCCGCCTTTTATAACAACTGTTTTGCTCAGCCGAAACATTATGGGAGTTTTTTTCCCCTCTCAAGACTGAGTTGTGCTTGGTTGGAAGGCTGCTATTTAGCTTTCACATGGAATGCTTCGGGTGACTTGTGGTGGGAGTTTTGGACAAGTACAGTGGAAATGATGGAGGAAAGAAACAACAAAAACATGGCAACACACCATGGTTTCTTATTTGACCCACTCTTTCGTAATTGGGCTTTTGTAACAGCAGCCATAATGTTATTCGAATGAGTAAAGTAATGTTAAGTTGACACATTTTAAGGTTGGCATTCATGTCAAGCAATTTATGGAAGATAAATGCATCACATGAGGTTCAAAATCAAGAAAATTATTCATGTTTTGCTGATTGTGTTGATGTGCAATGAAGAACTGGAATTTGCCATCAATCCCAGTCTAGATTTTATTATTTCTGAATTTACTTTGGTTAAGCATGGGTGCCCCCCCGACTAATGCACAGTCAGAGGAACCACTGTTCATCTGGGTAGCATTGGTGTGGCTTTTTCCATACCATGTCAGAGCTGAGTCAGGTTTGATATCAAGCAAAAGATTACTTGTGCACTGCTGCTCTTGTGGAGCCCGTGCCCACTGTAGCTTCAGATTCCTGCTCAAATCTAACAGGAGTGGAATCTGTGGTAGTTCAGTGATTAAGACTCTGGGTTACTGATCGAAAGGTCGGTGGATCAAGCTGACCCTCTTGGGACCTTGAGCAAGGCCCTTAACCATTTGTGCTCCAGATTCCAAACAAGTTGGGCTATGAGAAGAAAATAATTTCACTGTGCTCTAATGTATATGTGACGGCTATTCTATCAGATAGATTATTTTAGTGTAGTAGCTCATCCGGCTTTGTGTTTGCCTTATTCAATTTCTTTTTTGCTTAACACGGTTGTAAAGAGTGGCTATTTGAGTTACTGTAAACGTACTACTGTCAGCTTAAGTCAACCAAACACTTTTTTTAAAAATTATTATTTATTTATTTTTTGCTCAGTTCTGTTGTGTGTAAACTTATGCGCAGGCAATCTAACACCCAACAGCCTGCAACAGACACCGAGATCATATTTTCTGATGTTTTATATGCACAGTGACCGTATTGTTGGTTATTGTCATTAACTTTTTCCACTCTTTTCTCTCCCTCTCATGTTTTGACTACAGGGCTCTGTAAGGTGGTGCACAGCATTTTGAGGACTCATCATGGCTTTCACAGTGACCTTGACTGGCCCATCTCCCTGGGGCTTCAGAATATCTGGTGGGCGGGACTTTAAGAAGGCCATAACAGTATCCAAGGTAATTTTCTCACCTGGTAATCCCAAAACAAGGTCGTGAAATAATAGCCAGACTCTCAGGCTCAGGTTTCCGGTCTGTCTAGCAGGCTGTCTATAAAGGAAACTCCTTGATTACAGAAAAAGGAAAAATGCCTTTCTAATGGTCAAACTATTGTTCAGCTACAAGATAAATTTTCTCAATGCTCTATTGTAAAGTCTACTTCTAGGAGGGCAGAAGTCAGTTGAGAGTTGACTATAAACAGGCTGCATGAAGGCAAGTAAGGATATCCTGGTTTTGCCACACAACAACAAGCAGTACTGTACCAAGGAAACAATGTCTAATGGAAAACTAACACTGGGACAAAAGCTGGCAGAATGAAAGCTCATGCAGCATAACTGTCGTTTTCACCCATGATTCTTTGTGTCACGATATTCTTGTAACTGAAAATGTAAGCCACAGATGATTAAAATAAAACGCACACATGTTGCAGACAATTGCAAAAGTCTAATATTAGAAATGTTAAAGTAATAAAATGAATATTCAACTCACCACATTGTCATTCCTCAATTTTTATTAGGTTATTTGCATTAATGGTCAAACATATTTTTCTTCACCATACCACTGTTATATAATCGGGACGGAGGAATTGATTAGCTGCAGATCGGGATCAGATGATTTCGCACCCTCCTTCTGGCCGATGAACAAAGGCGGTCGGATGCGAAATATGCGAGCCAGATTTTGCCACGCGTGCTTTAGTGGGAATGCTTTAAACGTGCATTTTTATCAAGAAAAATGTGTAAAAAGAAAGGAAAGTATTCGTCTACCAGACATTAGCGGAACAGCTGCAGTGAGCTTTGGTAACAATGTTGCATGTCTATGGAACTGTACTAGAAAAGTAAAATATTCGTTAGCTGGTTTGAAGTCGTCACTTTGTAGTTGCAGAAATGTTTGCCTTAAGCACTTAATCGGAGATCGGCTCATACCAAGTTTATATCATGTAAACGAGTTCGCTGATGTTATTCAGTTAAACAGTTCAGGCATTTGGGATAAATACAGTTTGAATTCGTAAGACAGAATATTCAAAACTCTTCACCCTGAGGGCAAAAACATCTTGAATGGCAACTCCCATTCTTATTGTCGCAATCCACGTTAACGTCAACCACTGATTTATTTATTTTTTTACTCTGTATAATCACCACAGACGTTCTTTGAAGCCAGCAGGCCAGTACCAGCATGCTCCTGCACCCTGGTGTCACGATATATGCAGTCAAGTGAGGGGGAAGCTGCACGATTCCCATGGAGTGATGTCAAATTCGGTTGTAAATATTATGGAAGGGTTTGAAACATTCAAGGCAGAGCATGTTGGGTTGAAGTGAACTGCATGGCTGGAGCCTCATCTGTGCTTCTGCACCATTTCCCAAAGGAGCCACTTGGTGAATCCAGATCACTGAAGTGGCAAGGGGTTGGCATGGGTACACATCAGAGTCCCTCTCCTCCAATGCTTGCATACAAAACCTGAGACTATGGACTCTCTTTCTTGTGCATTTTATATAGGAAATGAACAAGGATTTATCTTTTAGTCTGTGAAATGAGTCGTGGAATGATTGAACAAGTCATGTTGAATTATGGGTTTCTGTGGTGACCGTTAATCACCGCTTGAATGTGCACTGACATGGCACCTTTAACCCCCACCTATCCCCTGTGTGTTTTCATGTGTATGTCTTTTTTCTTTCTTTTAATGGCATTGAAACCCTTAACTGATTGGTGGAGTCTGACTGGCGCTTAAGTCTCAGTGGAGCAACTTTTGTTGGGTTTGTTCTTAAGACGCCATTGTCTTGTTTGTTTCGAATCATGTGTGCGCGCGTGTGAGAGCTGGCATCTCGTTACACTTCGTCATTTAGCTGCCGCTCTGATCTTGTGGAACTTTTTAGTACGAGCTCGTTATAGTTTTCATTGGCATGCCCTGAGGGTTCGAACACACAACCTCCATATCTGTTCCATATTGAATTGCATAGCATCATATTTATTTTCTATTGAAGCGCATTCTTTTTGACTCAAATTGAAATCTGACTGCATTGCAATGTTTCGTATCGTTGGCTTTGCATCGAGGTGCGAATCGCATCTGCCTCAGTTATGGAGATGCACATTCATAACAACATGCTATCAGCAGCTAATTGTGTTGCTTGTTTGCAAAGTCAAACGTTCCGTCTGTCCTGAGCTACTGATTTATCCTCTTCTTCTCTTTTCTTTTCTTAAATTTTTTCTCTTTTTTTCTTTTGACTTCTGTGTGTGGCTTTTTTCACTCTTCAGGTGAACCCTGGCAGCAAAGCTGAGAAGGCTTCTCTTCAACCTGGCGATGTCATCATGGAAATTAACGGGGAAAATACTGGTGACATGCTGAACGTCGAGGCGCAAAACAAAATCAAAAGCTCCAAGACACAACTGCAGCTGCTAGTCGAGAGGTAACACACACTGCTGCAACATGCACTGCTGCACAGACAAGCTCTATATACACCAGTTAGAGTTGTTAGAATATTGCTGGAATTGTAAAACACCCTGTGATCAGTGATGTCCTACCTAACCATGTTAGTTACTATATTTTTTGCTTAAGTCTGATGGACAGTTGAACATGCAGAGACTGAAAGTGTAGCTGCAGTACTTAAAACAGGAATGTTTTCATAAAGTCTCCTAAACTCCGCTGTCGTTTTACTTCGTCTCTCTCGCCGTCTCATCTGAGCTTGCTTGGGTTTTTTTTCGCCCCGTCTTATGTTTTTATGCAGTGTACCTCCTAAATTTAATCTAAAGCTTCTTTATACTTCTTTACTCATTTCCCCTCCTGCTTGTTTGCATGAGTTATCTATTTTGTTTCACTGCACGGTAGTACTACAGTGATTTATACTATACATTATTCACAAAGCATTCACATGTCATGCGGTTAACATTTTTTTTCCAATTAATTAGCGGTAATATTAAAAAGTTGGGAGTTTGAGTGACGTGACAGACCGTTCGCAGATGCTTGTTTATTTTAATACAAAAATGTGGTCATGTTGCCAGTAACAGTCACACCTTAACCAGGTCAAGCCTCAACATTGATCTGAACGAATGTTCCCAAAACTGAGACTGGAAACTTATTGTTCAGACATTTTACAAATGTCAACTGTTAAGAATTCAGAAACTGGCACACTGGCGCCTCTTATATGATGCCAATAACTGTGGCAACCGCGTATTAGCTTATTAGCTATGGCAACAAAAATGTGCGGCGATGTGTGGAAACTGGAGGAATTGAAATGGGGGACAAAGAGGTGAGTTATGCAGTTTCTGCATGGACACAGTGAGTCAAAAAACAAATTCAAATCACCTTTGTCTGAATAGATGTTGTGTTTATTATTTAGACATTTAGTCTTCATTGTGTACATGGTACTTTGGAGCTTATCTCTCTTATTGGTACTGTAATGTCGCATTCTCAGAGTGTTCCGACGATTCACTCATAAATGACCACATCCTGAAAAGACTTGGTCAAGAATTTCATTTATTTTCCCAATTGCTCCCAAATGTTTCTTGTCCTTTTTTGTGACTGGCGTTTTCATTTTACTGTAGTATGAGCATTATTAGAACCAGCCAGGGTGAAGTTCTTCTATATTATAGAGTCAAGAACAACTGTGCAGATGACTTTTGATTTATAGGTGGACCGTCTTAACTGGCATTTTTTTGGGGGGGGGATAAATACTGCAATTTTGGTGTGTCTTTGCATGCTAATTCCTACAAACTACCCTACACCAGTGTTAGAAAAAAGCCAGTTAAGTCTAGAAAAAAACCTCTCCATTAACTAGGAGTTTGTGCATATATAAGTGATGAGAATACAATTGAATGCCAGAGGCTGCTTCACACGTCACACCTATATTCAGACATGTGAATAATGCTTTTGTATTCTTTTATAATACTGCCCTGGTATTGCCTATTGTATATTTGTTTATTTTTCACCCAGTTTAGTCACCTCCCATCACCCTGTTTTTGTAGGCCTCTCCCCTATGGCATGCTTGTTCCACCTTTTAGGAAAGGCCACATATGCTTTTTTGCAGAGTTATGTGAGGCATCCCTCTGAACCTGGCAGCATTGTGTTGTGCTTCATGGTGTTTGAATGAGAACACTAATCACTGCACATACACAGCAGTTCTGTGTATAGGGACCCCTGCTCTACTGTTACTCCGCCCAGGAACGAGAACAATTGGAGACCTCCTGGTCTCTAGAGTTCTTTGACACTTTTATAGAGCTGTCCTTTTGCTCTGTTTGTTTTCCTTTTTTTGCAATGAACTTGAATGTGAGGTGCACACACCAGCCTTCCTTCTGGTATTTAAAACCTCATGCCCATGTACGTGTTTGTTCGTTCAGAGACATTCCTCATGTGTCTTTTACGAAAACACACTTCTATAGTGAACGCGCATGATCCGAAGTTAAAACTGAAGGGTGAAGATAAACACACCCATGCGCTCCCTGCAAGTGGATTTTTCCACACTGACCTCATGTCTCTGTCCAGTCCAGAAACAACACTGTGCGGACAGTCGCACTTGGGTGTAGTATGTGCAAGTCTCACCGGTTTTTCAGTGCCACTTTCTCAAGTGCACATCGGTATTAACGGTAGCTTCGATCTAGGTCTAGATTTTTAGGATCAGAGAAGCCATTTAGTCATCTGTTTCGTACTCGCTTTAGTATCACACTGGATTTTATTCTAAAAGCTAAAAATCCTTACGAAGTTTATTTATTTTATTTTTTTTTTGTAAGCTAAAGGGCCACTTTCTTAGGTTGATGCTCACTCCAGCATGTTCGAACCCTGATCAATCTATTTATCGTCTAGTGTGTTTTTTGGCTAGTTAACATCAGCCTGTTTCTTCCTAGTGTTTCACAGGCCAGCGGTTAAGGCTCAGTGGTAGCTCAGTGGTTAAGGCATTGGACTTTGCAAATCCAAATCCCAGCCACATCGAGCCGCCACTCCTGGGCCCCTGAGCAAGGCCCAAAGCTTCTCGGTTGTATGAATGAGATAAATGTAAGTTGCTCTGGGTAAAGGACGCTGCCAAATAAATGTAAATCACACACTAGAAGTGACTGGAGGAAGTATTGCTCTCTGCAGTGTATTTTAGCAACCTGGCTAGAGATGCTGGGAAAGATTGCTTCTTATTTGTTTCCAGAAATCAGTAGGCTGGATTACAGTTAAGCAACCAAAAGTGCATGCATTAACCAATTTTTTGATTTTATGCTTCATTATTTGTGACAATCATCTACTGTACTACGCGGAACTGAATTGTTCTTATCTTAAAAAATGATTTGAAAATGATTGCAAAGATTATTTATTTATTTTTTTCTGCATGAAAGCAATCCCTTTTATTCTTCGACAAGCATTTAAAATTCTCACGCGACATGTTTTCCCACTGTGTGTTCCTAACCTTTGCTCCCTCAAAAAATTCCGGCTCGTTCATGAGGCCTATATTTCGTCGAGACATCTGTCCTCAGCTGTGCAAGGCATTTCCGTCACCTCACATACCCACTGTGGAAAGTTAAGCGCTTTTAGCCAAGGTCTTTTGTGAGCACTCATCAGTCAGATCATGATTTAGAACATGATTCATTAAAGAGCAGAACAATACGTGCCAAAAGCAGCACCCGACACTTGGCCTGGATGATGGATGCAGTGGAATACTTCATGTTTAGTGTTCCAATCCTACCTGGTTCAGCAGCTGCACTATAGCAAAAGCACCGTCTCTAATGGTGCAGATAAGCAGCACCCGGCTGCTTATTTCCATGAAGTCAAGTAGTAACGGAGCCTGTCCGCAGAAGCAGCTGCTTCTGAGCTGCGAGCTTTGATGTTACAATGCAGAGCATGTGCTCGCCTAAAGCATTCCTGCTTTATCTGTTTCACACTCTTTTTCTCAGATGCTTTTATGCTTAATTCCCCCTCGCCTTTTATGCGTGCTTTGGGCATGTATGGCAGCATTATGTGTACTTGCTGACTGAAATGAGATCATCAATAGACAAGTCATTGGTTATACAGTACCTGTTAAATTATTTTGCGCCGTCAAAATATCTATGCCTCACGGATGTCCTGTTCACGTTTTGTTCCCTTAGCCATCCTCAAGCCTACAGATTCCGAAGACTGTAGTAATCATCCTTTTTAAAAAAGTTCATTTGAAAACCATTAGTGTAAAATAAACATGGTTAAGCCGGTAGCAATCGGGAAAAACGGTCCTGTTCCAGTGAACGCTTTGCCGATTTGTGCTGAAAAGTACCTGACTCTCTTTCTCAAGGAATAACTGCAGCTTTACAGTCTAATGGCAAAGAACACATTAGCTCATTAGCTCACATCTCTGTTGTCACAGCTGGCTCTCCGTTTCAGACTTTTCCCCCAGACCTGTCTAAGCACGACAATGTGAAATGGCAAACGGCCATAGTAATCTGAACACCTACGACCTCAGAGTCAAGTGAAAAGGCCGGCCGTGCATTTCTTATAATGGTGTAATTTGAATAGAAGACTGATCACAGACGTGTCTGGTGCGATCTTTTCGTCATCACTGAACTATAGGAATGCACAAAAGCCAAATTATAAGAATAACTGTAATTTCAGCCTGATTTTGCTGTCAGAAATCCCCCAAAGAATTCTTTGGCTATACGTTAAGATTAAAGGTTTTAGGTTTTATTTATATGTCGGGCCATGCTACGAGTTTCATCCAGAAGCCGCTAATAAAGGAGGAACCTATAAACAAATATGGTAGTAAAGGAAACATGCGAACAGACCGAACAAAAAATTTTTTACGACCCCTTTTGTGCATACATGGCCATTTTCCATACATTTGTGCTGATTGATGTAAGCAGAAAGTCATTTATACTGCTTTAGTGTTCGTGGATCTTCATCCCATATCTCCTGACGTGGAGCACATCATATGGTCTGTGATCTCTGCACTGATGCTTATCTGTGGTTTATGGCTACATTTGGTTGATATTGGCAGTGCGATTTGTCTTACATTGCTGCCCTGACCTTTTCATACTTTTCAGCATTCCACGTGTGATTTCCAAGCACATGGTGATCGTTAGGTGGTTGTCGAGCTCTAAATCATGGAGCAGGGTTTAAAGCGACGTGCCACTGAGAAGTTGCGGAATTTATGGCTGCTCTTCCGTCCGGTGCTTCCCTGTTGCGCAGGAGTGGTGTATTCTCTGGCTCCGATCTGTCATTACTGGTCATCGATTTGCCAAAGTTCAGAATTTAAAGGTTAAAGGCTAATGGAGATGATGAGTGCAATAATAATGCAAATTTATGGATTTTTCTTGGAGGCACCATAACATACATTGTTTTGCAGTGCAGAGGAGTTAAACTATTCAATTAAAATGCACGCATTCAAGTAAACATTTTGCATTCAGCAGATCTTTTACCTCAGGTTTGGTTGCATTTTTATTGTATGTCTCTGTAGACTTGCATACCAAATTGTTTATCTGGTGCACCATCAAAGGTCATCCAATAATGGGGTCAAGGGGTGATCTACAGACAGACAACAGGCTCGTCAAAGACCGGCTCTGAATTTTTCACCGGAGGCGTGTCAATTCACATGGGTTTTGTTGACTCATGAGTTTGCAGATTAGATGCTTCGAATGATCAAGCACCGTCAACCACACAGGAAATCTTTGTTTATTTATCAAAAGAACATCTGCAACACCATGTAGCTCAATCAGAATTCACTCTCATAAATAAACATGTCAAAAAATAGTTCTTTAGAACCAGAGAACAACTATATTTAGGGCTTATAAAGAGCTTTTTATGTTGTTCCCCACCTCCAAAGTCTCTCCACATGATGGAAACACATGTTTGGTGTGATTTATTTATTTATTTATTAGTTTTCTGCAGCAAAATAGTTTTTTGCTTTATTTTTTATTTATTTTTAACCTATATCTCATCCATTTAACTATATTCTGGCCAAACATGTTCTATCATGTAATCAATATCTCAGCTTGTACCAACACTATTGCACCTTGACCAGGAAACTGAGCTAGCTTGACCTTTTTAGGAAATTCTTTCGAAAAAAGTATGCTTTTAGTGTGTACATATTTACTCATGATTGGTGAATTAAATCTAGTTGTACATAAAACAAGGGATATGACTGAGGTTTGCCGTTTCCACATCCACAACTACACCTCAAACCACATCTGCCTGAGAATTACTGAAGGTGGAAGTTTCAGTGGGGAAGAAACATTTTGGTTGTTCTAATTCTCTTGACAATTAAAAGGGTTTTTTTTGGTTGGAACTATGGTAAAAAGGTCTCATTCAATCTGTTATGATTTGAAGAGAGACCTCCATTCCAGAGCACTTACTACACTCTTTGGCAGCTTGATATCTTCTCTTGAAGTGTACTTTTCAGACACACTTTTTTTCCATGATCAGCAGAAAATCCTATGTTTTTTTCGTAGAAAAAAGTTTTACTTTTATTTCTTGAGTCATATTCGTACTTTCATATACTTTTTTTTAATTAGGCTTCATGGGCTTGTTCAGATGTTTGCAAGTACTGTGACGTGATTGTTTTTACCATATCACCTACATCTACTGTAAACACCCTCTGTCTCTGGTTGACAAACGGGAACCTGTGGTATACCAAAAAAATTGCTCCAAGCCTGCTGCTTTCTGAATCGTGCTCTTGTGCAGCATACTTCCCTTGTGAAAGTTACAAAAAAAGGTTTTTTAAACTGTAGCAGCCCAGAGATTAATTTTAAGGCAAATAAACATTTGGAGGCGCATACTCCCAGTGTTGTGTTGACTGCTCAGACAAGGCCTTGTTGTGTTTACTTAGTCTGATTTAGTTCACTTATTTTCAGTTTATCGACCTTTTCCACATGCCATTAAATACAACTTTCTTTGTGGGTCATTTGCTGTGGTAAGGTAAGATGGAAGAGTTACAGTACTGAAATTGAATCAAGGAAATCTTTCAAGCCTATTGTTTGGGCTTACGGTCAGTCAGTTGCTAGTTATGGAAAGATTTGTTCGACACTGAATTATTAGCGAGGCATTGTTTTTCTCCTTAAGAATGTTTGCGTGTCCTTTAGCGCACACGACTCTTAACTAATAATTAATAACTAATAATTTCGTCATAACCTTTCTCTCCACAGGCCTCCGCCTTCGAGTCCAGGTCAAACCAACGGGATCAGTTCCACAGAGCAACTAGTGGGGCGTTTCCAGGTCAGTGTCCAGGGAGGTCCACCGGCTGCCCTTTTGTGAATTTGACAAAAATCTCTTTCAACAGCTAAAATAAACTCTCAATTTAGAAAACTAACGCACAAAACGTTTTTTGTTTTTTTTTAAGTCTTGCAGCTCCAAGCCGCAATCCATTTTATTGTAACGTCTGTCTCGGATTGCATCCTTGTGTTAAAGCTATTTAGAAATTGCTGGTTTGGCGATCAAGAGCCTAAAGTGCAGGGTTCAGACAGCCTGTTGTGTTATTTGTGGATAAGCGTCGACCCAAGGCAGAAGAACATAGTCCTAGGATTTGTCCTAAAAGCCACCCTACAGTAGCTGTACACCTAAACCAAACACCTTGATAGGCGTAATTAAATACATTCATTTAATGGTAAAGTCTGTACTGGTGATAGATTTAGATTGTAAAAAACATCACTGACAAAATTCCATCTGTAATTTATTCTTATTTTCATTCTCTGCCTTTATGAAAGGGCTGAGATAGAAGCAGCTTTGTAGAACACAAAATAAGGTCTGTTTTTCGTTAAGGAAGCAAGATAAGCAAGATGGATAGACCACTACATGTTGAGCTGTGACTTATAGACTGTCAGAATGTGCTTAAACCAAATGTAGTAATACGAGATTAACTTTTTATATATATATATATATATAATATATATATTGGTCTGTGAGTATCGTCAACTCTATTTCCAAAGAACCTGAGAATAAAAGAAAGACGATCATGTCGTAAATCATCAGCAGGTGTTGCTCCCTGTAGTAACAGAATGAGGATGGTGAGCAGCAGGGAAGGAATGTTGAGCACTATGAATACATTAGCTCTAATGTTTACCCGCTTTTGAGTAGTAAGAAGTAAAAGTTATACCGAAGTCTAGGCAAATCCAAAATATAAATGCATCATGAATCATTTCCAGTCGATTCATGGGTGGTTTTGAGACTCCTACGTCTATTGGTGATTCGGTTTTCCCTTTTCTGTAGGAAACCCTGCAAGTAAGGGATGAAAACCAGAACTACCGAGAGTACTCCGTCTCCAGTCCTACATCCTTCTCTTCAGGCCCATACTCTCCAGAGTCACCCTCCAGCCCTGACCGCAAATGGGGCAGAATCACACCCACTACGAAGAGGTAGAAATGCAGCACACTGCCACTATTGATTACAATTATACACTTGCACTGATAATACAATTAGATATTTTGGTCATTGATATCAGGAGGCATACACATTAGACTCTTGGCTGCTACATTTCTGCTTGATTCGGTGAAGGGAATTGATATGAAACTTGATCCAGAAATTAAAATGTCAGTATTCTCCTCCAAAGTCACCCATTTTTTTCCTCCCTGCTATTTTACTTCCCTTATTCCCTTATTTTCTGCTTTTTCTAAGTTTCTCCCCAGCATGATGAATATTCCAGGAATCTGGAACGCAGCCACGCGTTCCTTTGTCAATGTTGCCGATATATATCTATGATTAATGCTTTATAACTGTAATTACCTCAATGAGTTTTGAGCTGCATAAACAGAACGCTTGTTTCAATAACAGAGCATGCTTAGTTAGGAAAATAGGCTTCTAGACACATGGAGCCTGTTCTCTTGATTAGAGCTGAATTTTCCAGAAGTTCATTTTCATACACTGTTAAGAAGAGATGTTGAGAGGTCAATTATATTAAACACGGTGATTAAAGCTGTAGCGAAGTGGAAATTCTACTTAAAGCAGCAATGCACTCATTGTTAAACCTACAGCAGGCTGCAAGTTTTTAGTTCTAAAGTAAAATTTAGTGGTATATTCATCAAACCTTTTGCAGCCACGGACTCTTTCAGCTGTAAAATGTATTCCACCAACTCCTTGGTGCAGATTTATTAGTGCATGATCCAGCATTTCAAATATTACTCTTGGTTTTATTTCATTTTTTCCTACGCCCCTTAAAATCCACCAAACAATATAGTCACCCCTCCACCACTACCACCTCGCCACACCCCTTGGAGTAGCTAGCATATGTCAAGATGACGATGCCATTAGTGAATGAGAATCCAGCAGTGGAAGCAGCCGTGAGAACATGTTGCTGCACAGTCAGGTTCCCTCAGTGGGTACCAAATTATGGTGCAAGATTATTGACATTAATTGAGATGAATGAGATTGCATATGGCACTAATCTGCACACTCACACCCACTCATCATGCCCCTCAGTTTGAAAAGACCCCCTAATGATTTTCACTTGGTGCCCGTGTCCTGACATTTGCCCAAGATACGTTTACTTATTCTTAATTTTTTATGTCAAAATTGCATCAGTTTGCATATATTGCGTATGGATTGCATATTTTATTGATTGGGTATTAATATCCAGTAAGAAAAGGATGCAATAAAGCCATCTATCAGGTGTACTCTGTTTGCATTTAGAAATATTTGCTAGTAATCTGAATTGTATGAATGATCGAAGACTTAACTCTTGAGGTTTCTAGACACATTTTTAAGTCTTAATATTTTAAGAGTGGGACATGTTTGATGTGATTTACTGAGGGATTAGTGCTAATGTAATATGATATGGGTAGTTCGGATAGTTCAGTTCCTGCAGATGGAGCTGGAACAGTCTGAGCTGAAAATAGCAGAAAAGCCTATGGCACCTCTCCCAACATCTTTACCCCAGTGATTTCACACTGATTCTTACCTTCAGACTTCACTGGCTGTTATAGGACTGTTATAATGTTATGAGGTCTATTCCAGTCTCTAAAGGCTGATACACCTCAACATTTATGACTTGAACGAAATGATCCAAGACATATTGCAGATCTGTCTGAAGGGACTTTTTTCCTTTTTTTTTTTTTTTTGTTGTGCCGAAAATTAATCCAGTGTTTTACTTAATCTTCTTTTTTTGTTTTTCTTTAAGAGGATGTGTTGAACAATATGTTTAAAACAATTACATAATTTGAATATCCTGTTGTTGTTGTTTTTTTTAGCCCAGTCTTCCAATCCTGGACTCCCGATGAGAAAATCACCAGTCACAGACTGTCCAGACCACTTTCTCAGGTAGGAATATTAACACCCATACACCATCTACACATACTTAACACATGTAATACATCTGTGTATGTGGGACATTAGCATATTAGTAGTACTTATGTTTTAGTTACAGCATTGATTTAAGTTTTGTTTTGCTCAATTCTCTTTGTCAGAAAGACACAAAAAAAGAAAAAGAAAGACAGGAAAAGGAAAGAACAATTAACAGACAGACAGACAGACAGACAGACAGACAGACAGACAGACAGACAGACAGACAGACAGACAGACAGACAGACAGACAGACAGACAGACAGGAAAAGTTAAATACTGAGAAAGAAACCCAAATTAAAGAAAGAAAAACCACTGAGAAACATGTAAAAGAAAGAAATAAAGGAAAAGTTAGAACATGGAAGGGGTAAAGAGAGAAAAACAGAAAAGAAAGTAGGAAACACATAAGAAAAAAAAAAAAAATCTGCTGACTTGTTGACCACTTCACCAAAGGACCTACTGAGCCCAATTGCCTACTGTATCTGCAACTATGGACAAAAAAATCTAGATATAAATATAAAGATAGATAGATATTAGTCCAGATGTTTAATCATGTTACCGAATGTAATACTTCTGTGATCTTTATTTTCATATGACCTCATGGGATTTAGGTTTTTTTTAATAGTGTTCATAAATAACCTTTGCTGTGACATCTCCTCATGGTTGCCAGGTCTTTGGAAACCAGGAATGTTGAGAAAACAAAAATACAAACTCCATCTGTTTATTATGTACTCTGCTCCACAGGGGGGTACATCTATAAACTTTGGGGAAAGGTCATTTCATGATAGTGGAAAGCTGGAAATTGTTAAATCAAATGATTATTTTAAGAAAGCAGGCAATTATACAATGGGGAAACAATTTTACCTGCTTTTTGGCCTTGGTAAATATTAACATGCAAACTATTTCATTCATCACTAGAAAGGCTGATTAACTCCTAGTACATGATGTGCTGGTAAATTCTACATCCAAGTAAAGAGAACATACTCTATATGGGTAGAAGTTTGTGGACACCACGATCATAAGATTCTCGTTTTACATTTACTGCTGTTATAATAGCCTCCACTCTTTTGGTAAGATGTTTCACTCGATTTTGGTGTCTGTATGTGGAGATGTGTGTTCCTTCACCCACAAGGGTGTAAATAAAGCCAGGTTCTAAAGTAAAGTGAAAAGTTCCTGGGGTGCAGTCAGCGTTCCATTTCATCCCAAAGGTGTTCAATAGGGTTGAGGTCAGCGTTCTATAGCAGGAGATCTTCCACTCCAGCCCATGTAAACCATATGATCATGCTTTGGGTCTTTTGGTTAAGTGAAGGTAAAATGTAATGCTACCGCAACCAACTTTGTGGTAACAGTTTGGGCAAAAAAAACACACAGGCTGGAAAAGTCAGGTGTCCCAATACTTTCTTCATATTTTGTGTTCCAAGAAGGACATCTGAGGGAGAATTGTGTGTTGCTTAAGTTAAGACCGAGTGAATTATGTTGTGGGAAAATTCATTTTGAGATATGTAAGCTATGCTGCACAAGTCTGACTCCCACAGAAGTCTGCTCGAGACAGCTGACAGAACAGGAAAAAACAAGCAGGCCCCTTTGATGGCTGATAGCATTCCAGTCATGTTCTACATGCTGTGGACGTTGGATAAACATACACTCTGTGACACGACTTATTAAACTCTGACGTCCTGATTCCCCTGGCAGAAACAGCAAGACCCTTATAATCGTGACTGATTGAGTGGTCATGGTAGGATTCCATTCAATTCCATTTCACCAGTCTTTGTGTGTGTTTTCAAGTTCTTCAGGAGGTAAACATGTAGTTAACATGTGATGCTCAACTAGCAACCTGAATAAGCATGGCTCTTTTTTGTATGAAGAATTTCAGCCATTATGCAGATGTTCACATCAAAACGGGGAACACTTGTGATCTCCGAGACATTGATTCTGGCATTAATGTTGCTGCCAGATGGACCGGCTTGAGGATTTCAGAGACTGCTGATTGACCGTGAATTTCACACAACTTGACACAGAATCATGTTAAAAACAGGCAGCAAGCAGCAATTCTGTGGTCAGTAAGAGAACGGCTTGACAAAGTTTTACCACAACTACTTTTTACACCTGTGCTGGACAGAAAAGCATCTCCTTGGACAGTTTTGGTGAAATTGCAAAAAGTCCTGTTTAGAGGTCGACCGATATGTGTTTTTCTTCTGGCCGATGCCAATATTTAGAAATATATGATGGCCAAAATCTTTTTGTTTATATGCTTGTCTGCTTTCTTTTCTTTTCTTCACTTCGTCTCATAAAATCTAAGAGTTAATTAATACACTTCATTCAATATTCGCTTAAATAAAAAAATTTACTGAACAACACAAGCCTCTCCAATCAGTGTGCTTTATTACCAGGATTTGGTAAACGATCCTACCTGTAGCCTAAACCCCAGCTGGTTAAAGGTTTGCGAACAATACAGTTCCAAAAATATATTCTCTTTCCAAAAGTAGCATCATATTTAACCAATGAAATATATAAAACTAGGTTAAGAATAAAGGATAAGAATTTAAAACCCAGGACACATCAAGCTGGTGGTTGGCCTTCTGTCAATGTCAGGTGGTTATTAAACGTTGGGCTGCTTAAGTTTTGTCTGTGTTTCGCACCAATTGGCGGCGGAGCTCGTCGGCAAAAAGAGTTTAGCGAATAAGCACACGGAACTTAGCAGCTGATTGACATAGCATAGAACACACGATTCGGTGTCAGATGTTCCTGCCTAATAATTGGCCTAATTTGCAGCACATCTGCACACCAAATCGTGGGAGTATACGTGTAACCCAAAGGGGACAGTCATCCCTGCACTCTGCTTACCAAAATTTGTTTTACCTACATTTAGATAATGTCTTGTTTGCCGTGTACAGGTCAGCACATGGTGAAATTTGTCAATGTGATCTATAGATACAGCATCTAGGTGCTTCATTCTACCATGAAAGGAGACTAAGTTTAAACATAGCTAGATACCCAAGACATGCTGTTTTACTTTCTCTGGTTGTTGAGCCCAATTGTCTTACCATTAAAAAAAATAGCTAAAAATACACAAGATTTCCTTGTCCAAAATGCCTGGGCTGATTTATCTATCTGGTACAAACATCAGTTCATCAGTGCAATTGTTTGAAAATATATATTTTTAGAATTATGGCTCGCTTTGTGATGTTCCTTAAATATTCCAGTCGCACAATCAATCAATCTAAACTTGGGTCATGCAGTAAATCCGAGCTCAAACATGAACTAACCCCCGCACTCAGTACAAGTACAGCACAATTTACTCTCGGTCCCAACATGGGTCAGCGTCCTGTTTAGTATCCCTCCATCAACAACATTGCTGTCTTTTCTCTCGTTCCCAGTTATGACCGGGGAATAACATTTGATGTGTGTTTAGAAGCTGTGCTTCGAGAGCTGGATGCTGAAAAAGGAACACAATGTCGAATGAGGTGACTGATGCTTCTGTCGTAAACATGGCATTATGTGTTCGGTCTTCATTATCGGAAGGAATGTGAAGCAGTGTGCGCCACGTGGGTCAAAACAAGCTCGCGTGTAGACAGGGAAAGGGCAAGAAGAGGAAGAAGTGCCGCTCTGCACGGTGCCCGAGTGGGGACAAACATTTCCCTTGCATACTTTTAAAGCTCCGTTCGCCAGTTCTCTTTATTTATCACCCCCAGCTGGAATCCAATCATCCATCTTTCTCTCTTTCTGTATTTCCTCCTAGCTCTTCAGGGAGCACTTTGCAGAAATACTTGGGGATGGGGGTGGAGCGTGTCCATAATTGTGTGTGAAATGTGTGCAAGTGTGTTGTAAACTGTGTTCTCTGTGGATTTTGCCTTTTATTCAAAGTCCTGTTATAAATCTATAAAATGTTCTCCTCGATCCGTTTTCTTGATTGTGGTTTTGGCTGTAGAATTTTGGAGTGAAAGCACCGTGTATTTCTGCAGCTTAGTGACACAGATCTATCCAGCCACCCACTTTCCAGAATTCACAAGGTGCTGTACGGTTTCTGTTAAATGCAAAACGGGACATGATTTATTTATTTATTTATTTTTACATCAGGTCCACTAAAGGGTCTCGCTCTTTCCTTCTCCCTCTCACAGAGAACTACACGGCGTGTTCGCAGTATACTGTGGAACATTGTGTTCACATCAGGATCAGGTGATTTAGCCTGTTGTAGACTTTTTTTTTTGCCTTTATTCGCTTGCACTTTAAGCAGAGTCGACGCGACTAAAGCAGGGAAATGTCCATTTAAAAAGGCAGGCTGCCGACCCGAGAGAGTGTCAGCAGGAGAGTGGTATAAAGAGGGAGTATCCATCAGTGCTGCCTCATGGGGTGTAGTGTGTCCTGAGAAAAGTGGCACGTACAATGGAGGCTCTGATGCAAAGCACTCTGGGGTGTGTGGTGTTGGCTTTCCTGTCCATCTGAAGCACAGGCTGCTCCTTGTGTACCACAGCCTGGTGGGGATGTATGGGGAGGGAGGGGGGGTGTATCTCTCCCTCTGTCTTTTTCTCTCTTTCCCTCATGAAATGTGTTTCCCCTCGATCAGTCTCGTACTTTGTATTTCGATCTTCTTTCTATTTTGCCTACTTGGTCTTCTCTGTCCCTGTCGCTCACATTTTGTCTATATTCTTATTCTCTCGCATATTTTCTTGCACTCGTTTTCTTTGACACCCTCATTTCTTTTCCCAGTTAAATTTAACCCCTTCTCGGTTCTCCCCACTTCCTGTCACCAATGACCCAAAGGCATCAGGGATACAGAGGTGGCCTTTGTACCAGTCTGCATGCCCCAACATGCACAATCACTCGCTTTACTCTCTTGTGCTCTCTTAATCGTCTCTTTGTCTCTTTCTGTTTGCTTTCATTAGACCCATCGCCCTCTGCCTTACTGTCTGACTGAAGCGAACCGGTTTGAGTCCAGTGCTGACTGATTTCTGCTTTTGGCCTAAACACATTTTCTTAATTTGAGGCATAGCATTGTGGTTTGTGGACAAACTTCCAGCTAGTTTAAAAAGCCGGGATAATGTCCATTGATTAGATTTGTTCTGCAGCATTTTGGATCTGAATTGGGTTAGAATAGACGTTACACTTCTTTCTTTCAGCTGCCTGTTGTCACACAGAATAACTGTTTTATATTTTAATCACTTGCCATGACTCTGCGTAGACTAAACATTCTCTCACACACTTTAAGGATAAACAACCTATCACTATTTTAAAAACATTCTACATATGCAGTTTTTCCATCATTAAACATTTAAAGGCTTGAGCATGGATGTGTGTGTGCTTTGGTGTTGAATCTGTGATGATTTTAGATGTTGAGGGAATTTATTAGTTTCTCAGGATCACCTGATTCCATAACTTCAATTAGGTGTATAAGACTGTAGAAAAGACATTATTCATAATCACACAGTCCACTACCCAGGATATCTCACTCTCCGGTGTATGTAATGTTTTAATGATTTTCATAATCGCACTCTTGGTGTCACCCAGATAAGGATGGGTTCCCTATTTAAATCTGGTTCCTCTCAAGGTTTTTCCCACATACCATCTAAGAGTTTTTCTCAGGCTTCTAATCAGGGATCAATACACACATTTAAATACAAGTGAATTTTGTTTTGTAATTCTTGCATTTTGTAAAAGCTGCTTTAAGAAAACGTCCATTGTGGAAAAGCGTTACAGAAATGATCTTGAAACTTAAACACTACCGGTTTTATTGTAATTCTCCCTTTTTTTCTAGACATTACTCTTCTCAGACTCTTCTCAATGGCAATGCTGCATTTTTCTTTTTCTTTTTTTTTTTTTTTTTTTTTTTTGATTACTCACTTCTCATCATAAGTTCTCATCCTCTTATCTTCACTTTGGAACAAGTGGCCTGCTATGCTCAAATCCCTGACTGAAGTCCAATTTTAATCCATTAGGGAAACACCCCAGCACACAGAAGAAGAGAAGGAAGAACGTGTCTGTTGTGTGCATTAGGAAGCTGCCGTTTGTCTCCCCAATGGAGAACACTTTGCCAAACCTATCATGGCTTTGGCACTGGGTTCCCGCCTTGAAGATAGCTATTGGCAACTCAATGCCCAGCTGGGTCGTCCCGTGGTGACCGTTGTGTGGTTACCAACTGTGGCTGCAGTGGCAGGCCGCATCCTGTGCATTTGGATATAAATAAGCTGCAAAAGCGAGGTACTTAAAGTACTTACCCTGACTATTGACCCTACACGCCTACAAACATATGTATACACACTCGCACTTATCCGGACACATTGATTTAATCTAATTCAGATCAATTCATATTGTGTGTTCACCCACTCAGACACACCCATGTCCTTGGAACGCTCTTTGTTTTTGGTTTCATCCAGAGGAAACGTTGTTCTGGCTGTCTCTGGAATGGAGATGTTTTAGATGAGCTCTATCACCCCATTGCATGTTTATTTCTACAGTTTACTTTTCGAAATAAAGATAGAGATTACTGTCATTGCAGTGTTGCAGCAAAATTAGTTTGGCAGCTCACAGACACCAGCAGCAATAAGAAAATCTGAAAATTACACAAAGAATAAACAAAAGAGAAATGCAATGAAATATGAATATAACAATATATACAGCAGAATATTTGTAGTGCAGTTTAGTGTGTGTGCACACTGGGAGGCATGTGGATCGTAACATCTTATCTCTTAACCAGTCTATGAGCATAAAGTTTGATTCCTATTTGTTTCTTCATACGAAAAACATTCAAGAGCCATTTCTTACCAAGAAACAATATCAATCAAATCAGACTTTTGCAAATTTCAGATCAATAATGGACCCCAGCTCTATCTTGGACTTCTCGTCAGTGGCTGAGATAAGCATTTATTTAGCCATCAATTACTGTTCAGAGCCTGCCAGACTTCTGTCTCGTTCATGTTTTTTTTTTAAATCCTGCTTCCCTTTTTGGAAAAATGCAAACGGAAATCAGAAAAGCTGAGAAGTGCTCTTCCACAGCATGGCCGAAAACCACTTTGGCATTATCCCAAAGAGTTTTTCTTTTTTCTGCTTTATGTATGGAGACACTAGGGAACAATGCACAGGTCTAAGCTTGGGGCCTTCTATATTTAACTTGGCATCCTTCAGCCTATGAGTGAGTGCCTGCTCGTGTGCCAGCATGTGTGTTTCGACACAGTTACACTGTATTAGATCCCCACTGATAAATCACGAGGTGCATCTTTTCCCCTCTGTGGTCTTCCGTCTACTCTGTTCATCCTCTGTCAACGCAACGTTTGATTTGTTATTCTTTCCTCTGAGTCAGAAAATCAAACAAGGCCTGGTTGGACAGCATCACTCTCAGGCCTCCTTAGAGGCAGCAGAGCTAAAGGACTTTCGGCTGCCAGGGTTTATGGGGGAGGTTTTGGCTGGCTAAGGATACGGCTGTTTTATGATTTTGGTGCAGTTTTAATGGAATAGCCTTATTGGTAGGTCAACATTCCAAACATTGTCAAGGTAACCACATTACTTTTCCATGCTTTATTTATTTATTTTTTAGTTCTACAGACCAAAGTTTTAGACTTGCACCACCTGAATAGTTTGGTTTCTATGGCAGAATTCACTGCTCGATTTGTTTTTTGTTTTTTTGTTTTTTTCCCCCCATTGTCGCTGAAGAATGCCGAGGAAATACAATGTCCTTGGCAGTTCCACTCCTTACCACCTGCAAGGAGTCCATTATTATTTGTGGACTTTCTATTAAATACTGTGTTTCTGAAGGTTTCTTAACCATCAATTATTTCCGAAAGGTTTAGTCAGTCTTTCCTGCATTAACAAACCTAGTTGGCATAATTAGCTAGTTGCTAGGCTTTTCCTGGGACTACACCTAGGGAGAAGCAACAGCCAATATGTTCACATTAATTACTTAAGTTTTGTTCTGCCATGGATACAAATACACATTGTTATAATTTATTAATTAAAAGTAGCAGTATGCTTTATCAATTATGCCACTTTTTTATATGACCTATACAGTGGGTCAAATAAGTATTTGATAAAATGCAGATGATGTTTCCACCCCCATGCTTCCCGGTTGGGATGGTGTTCTTGGGATTGTACTCATTCTTTTATTCCTCCAAACACGGCAAATGGAGTTTACAATAAAAAGTTCTATTTTGGTCTTATCTGACCACATTACCTTCTCTCATGCCTTCTCTGGATCATCCAGGTGGGTAAATATTTGAACGGTATACAAGAATGTTTACTTATTGCTGTCATTTCTTATAGTTAAAATTTACTTGAATGCTTTCTGCTTGGACTTTATTTTGCTAAAATGGTTTTCTATTCAAAATAATAGCATTAGTTGAATAGCCCTCACCTATTTAAACATTTAGTTAAGCTTCGGTCTATGCTTCAATATGAAATTTTTCTTGTAATGGCTCCTGTGAGCATTTTTTCTCACTGCATCGACTTTGAGTTCAAAATTGTCTGAGAGGGTATGCTGGCCTAGTCTATGGGTTGGAAATTACCGGTATAAGAGATTGGTGGTAGACCAGAGATTACTGAATAGCTCATTACTCTGATATAATGCAGCTTAGATGGTTGTGTAATGGGCGGGTTGCAGTAAATTGTAGAGTAAGATGTTGCTCGGCTTTTCCAAGCTTATAATGCTTTTGGTCAAAGACAGAAGAAGGCTGAATTAGACTTGAGATTTTGCTAAAAAAAAAAAAAAGCATGTCGATTGATGTCTAAGGAGAGTATGTGTAGTCAGAAACTGCTGGTTTACAGTGGAAATCAAGTGCTATCATATATGTAGACGCTTTTACAGATCAGTTGTTTGAGGTGAACATGGCTGACATTTTTACTCTTGATATGTTTAGTTTTTTGGGCAGTGTTTAATTGCTTCCTAAATATTAACTTGGTTAACGTTAGAGTTTTAATTCTAGAGTAGTCAAGTGCATGTGTGAGAGTGGTGTGGAAGTGGGCGGGGCTTCCAGGCATTGCCAGTTAATATCAGCGATCAGAACACCAGTCTGTAATTCCAGATTTGTGTCAAGTGGCCCACCAAATGTTTTTATCAAACAGAAATATGTTTTTCTTTTTCTTGAGTAATGGAGTGTATGCTGGAGCACATACCTAAAATACATAAAGGTTGGCATGTCTGTTATTAATCTCTAATAATAATGAATATCTAATGAATATCATGGCAGTGTAAGATAATGTAGCGTCAATAATTATAGGGTCATAATTTTTATTTCAGAAAAACTGGAGAAAACCCTGTGTGAAGAAAGAAAAAATGGCTAGACAGAAGAGAGGTGAAGAAGTCATCCCAGGTGGCTGTTTGATCAGGCAGTGATTTATATCGCACTGTAATTACATTGTAAACTCTTTACCCACTCGCACACCCTCGGTTCGAGACAGTCGAGGACAGAGGCAGATTATCTCACTGTAAACGATAGCTCCACTTAGAGAGATTTATTAGACATTTCAGGCTCATTAGAAAGCAGGAGTAACGGCTCCTCAGCAGCTGCCCCCAAACACACCACCTCATCCATAACCTCCAATCTGCATTCACCTAAACATGCGCATTAGTTTATTTTGTATAACGGGGCTCGAGTCTCATTTCAGCAGAGATCAGTAGAGATCTTTTTGTAAATGCGTTTTAGGCTGCCTGTGATTATCAGACAAGAAAAAAAAAAACCATTTTCAGATCACATAAACGAAGTGCTGAATGTAAACATGGGGTGGTGGGGGTGTGTTCCAGAAAATGTGGTAGTTCAGTCATCACTGAAAAAGTATATGCAAGGTTCGCAGTGTTGTAGTAGTCAATATAATATAAACCCACCCCATATAATGCATCCTGCATCTCATCTTAAAAACATAAATACAGCCAACATTTCAAGCAAACTCTGCCCAACTACTCATTTTAAACAGTAAGCAATGAAAGCGTTTCACTGGGAGTGAAAGACGTGTTTGACAGTCCTGGGCTGTGGTCCTGCACTCCCACTGTTGTTTATGTCATATTAAAGAGTAGAGAAAGAAAATGGGAGCAAATAGTCTGCATGTGATGCTGCCGAAACGAAACCTTAACCAGGAGCATATGTCTAATGACCTTGAAATTTAGCTGCAGTTGGACATGACTGAAACGACTCACTTTGCATTGTCCTTCATATCTTTCCTCTTATGCATAGCAACATTGTGATCTTTGGTGGCGTTGCCTTTTCTCGCGCACGTTTAAACGCGTGAGAGGCAGTGGCGTAAAGCATTTGAGTAAATGTATTATGTTACTGTGCTGGTCATTTTTTGGCTACTTTACTAAGTATCAAAGATGTAAGCAGCGTTTACTCTCTACTGAACTAAATTTATGATTCACTAGATGTACTTTTCACTCCACTATATTTCAATCGGCAATGTTAATGTTACCGATTACATTTTGCACCTCTGTTCAAGATGTCATTGAGGCTCAACACTACCTTACCAGCAGCCGCTGCACTTTTTTTAGACTTTTTTTGGCCTAATTTTCACACAAAAAAAAGTTCAAATAAATTCCACAATTTGAAAACCAGCTTTTATTAAAAATGTAGTTTAATTTCATTTGTCCGTAGAATACAATACATTTTTTTTTTGTTTCATCTTGGCATGTTAAAGAGGCTGTTGTGTTGATTTTGGTTAATGCAAGGCTTAGGTGTTTACAATTTTTATTTATTTTTTTAATTAAATAAAAACCCCACTATTGCTTGAATGACCAGGTGTTTCTAATAAAGTGGTCACTGGTTGTTTGGTTATCTGGTTAAAAAAAATAATAATTATCCGACTGGGAGTGTGGGTGTAGACCTTGTAAATAACGTGTCCAGTTAAAGGTTTTAGCTGGAACAGCTCGAACGTCTGCAGTATTACATTGCAGGGTTCAGGTAACAACGTTCCTTGCTCACACTTGCACACGCCCACGCCAGCGGCAAATCTCATAGTCTTTGATAATCACTTTGTTTACTGCCATATGGTTTATATCAGTTCTTTCATCTCTTAGAGACATAACTGTGCCCAGTCGTCGGCGCTGTGTATTAGACAGAGCCTCACGGTCGACAGCTAACACGACTGAGCCGTAAACATCCACAGCAAATGCACAGGGGTCGTTCTTATGATTATAATAACAGCATGCAGAGCCCAAAGTCGACAGACATCATTATCATAGGTTCTCACCCCCCCACACACACAACTGTGTGCAGAGCGTGGCTGTAATGACAGAGCTGAAGGAGTAATCAGTAATAAGGGCTGTTGACACTGCTGAGCAAAGGTTCACCAGTAGCCACATGCAACAAGACGACTGAATGTTGTAACCCAACGCCCTCTTGTCATAAAAAGCCAACCTGCTATTTGTGTGTGTGTGTGGGTTCATGCTTGAAAAAGATATTCCCTTTCACAGTCTTGTTTTGCTCCTGAATTGCTCCAATTATGTGTTTACGTCATGGTTCTTAGCAAACATTTCAGGGTGCTTTAACCATCCCCCTTTTTCTCGCCTTTTTTTGGGCCTCCACCTGCCTCTCCTGCCAGTCTTGAAAAGATGTGATTACAATCTCAGGCTTTTTGCTGAAGGCAGGTCATTTTTTTTGCCATTTAACACCATACACACTGTACCCTTAATGTACCTAAAGGCATGGAAATTATTGAAAACGCATGCCCACCAAGTGTGCTAATTTCTTTTGCTTCTTTTTTTTTAATAAAAAAAAAAAAAAATTCTTGCTTTTGACTGCTCTATGCCAAACGAGGACAGACGCTTATCAAAAACTGATTACTCTGTTCATACAATCTGTTAGTCAAATGTCGTGTCGCTTGCCATAAATCTGTTGTCACGATTCCCAGCATACTGTTTCTGTAACTGCCTAAGGACTTCTAGACATCGTTTCTGCTTTTATGATTGATGCGTGTTCTCAGTTTGAACCTATTTGTACTGACACAAGACGTTGATCTAGCTTTATCTCCAACCCATTAGTAAATTAATGTGTCTCAAATCATGCTTGGCAACTCCAACCCCAGACACAGGCTTCATGTGAAGACAAAAATAATTAAATGTACTCGAAGGCTGTAAGGAAAGTCCTGAATCCTGAACTGAGAATCCCAATTTGGTGTCCTTGATGGGACGCACAAACTGGGTGTGCAAAGATTTACGGTGGAGTTCTCCAATCTGATTGGCTAGTAGGGGGATAGGAGAACTTGTGTGTGAGATGTGAGGTGCAAAATCTACTACCTGTGTGGTTTCTCAGTTATGGAACAAGCGCACACAGTTCACAATTATTACACACATACCAATTATTAAAGATACGCTTACGTGCAGTTCATATCCACTAGCAAAAGAGGCAGGTCCTATCGTTCTTTCACTTTCTCTCTCTCTCTCTCACTTTCTTAATCCCTGTCTTTCTGTTGGTCTTTTATACCTGCATACCTCTAGGGAGTAAATTTATCCAGGTGAATATGTTTTGGTTATGTTTTTTTTTTGTTTTGTTTTTTTTTCTCCATATTTTTGTCATCTAGCCATCGCAATTGTTTAGACTCTCTCAAATCCTTACGCTTGCCCATTTTCCCTGTTTTTAACACATCAACCTGACAAAATGTTCACTTGCTGCCATTTTTTTTTTTTTTTTACTTCACCACCAGTCATGTTATAATGTGAGGCCTGATTTGGTGTAAATACTGCGATTGTAACACATGTTAAAGCTTTTACTATGTGTGTTGCTGTTAGTATTCAATTAAATTTTAGTGTGTGTGTGTGTGTGTGGTGGGGGCTACAGTATGTAGCTATGTTTAAAAATGCATCCTTCTTCAATACTTTAAAATGAAGACTGAAACACCAGTAGGCAGTTCCTGAGGTCCTGGGTGATGCCTCATAAAGTCCTCTATTACATAACAAGCTTTGCTGAATGATTTGGGGAAAAAAGCAGCATGCATTTGTCAAAAGGTTTAACCACAATTTTCTGGCTGTGTGTGTGCGTGTGTGTGTTTTGGGGCTTAATGGAATTCCTGATTGCGGTGAGGATGGAGTTAATAAGGCATGCCAAGTTGTGCCATCGAGAGAAGTGTGTGTGTGCGTTCGTTTTTTGTTTTTTTTTTCGTTTTTTTTCTCTGTCACAGTCCAACACAAACACCACATCACAAAGGAATGTCCTGCTTCCAACATGTAATAATATCCTGAGTCTTATTTAATGGTAAACTGAGACATCTGATTTGTTTGGTCACGCAATTGAGTCTTAATGGTCACCTTATGGTCACTTAATGTAGCTTATGGGAAATGGGATGTGTTTTAGTAAGTGCCCTGCTCTCTTTCTTTCTTTTTCTTTCTTTCTCTCTCTCTCCCTGTGCGCACACATTATCCTTTCATGCTAGGGTGAAACTTTGTATTCCTCAGTTTCCTTTGTTTGGGTTTTGTGTACATTCCATTCGAGCTTGTCTAGATCGTAACTGATTGGTTGGGTGTTTGTCACCCAAATGCCTGGTAAGGATGATTCAGCTTGGCTTCAGATTGGAAAATGAGCATAAGGGTAGAGTTGGATCATGGTTTCCTTACTGGGTAAAGCAACATTTTGCACTATGAACGATTTATTTGCAAAGCTATTCTGGTGATCAATGGGCTGGAGAACAGTGTACATCTGCACCATCTCTCCGAACTGGTCCTATGGCATTAGTCACATATAATGGAAACAAACTCTAGCTTTTTGTGTGAACTGGACTAAAGAATTTCCGTGTTTGATTTTAGTTTCTCGGATTTCTCCAGCACAGAAGATAATTGGAACATTTCAGCAGCTCTATGATTACTTTAGATAGATAACATCTCAGCTATCAGAAATCTGTCGTTAAACTAACAACAATTGATGCCATCAATCAATTAATTACCACAGTATGTAAAAACACTTGTTGAAGCTCTGGTCTACCTTAAGAAGCCTACGAAATGACACCAGGCAGCATTTTACGTGACTGGTTTTTTTTAATTAAGTCGTAACACCTTTTCAATGTTGACTTAAAAACCCTGATCTCTGCGGCAACCGAGGATCTGTAGACAGGAAACAAAACAAACACTGTGTACCGACATCCATCCAATCAGCACGAGAGAGCTCCTCTTGCCTGTCAGTCATGTTACATTGTGAATTTAGAACGCACCTCCTTTTTGTGGTTCCTTCAGCTCGGGCATGTGTTTTGAAGACCTGGTTTGTAGGAAACACCAAAGGGATTTAGTTACCTTTAAACAAAGGAAAAAGACAGAATGATCAGAATTGTTGGTTTTGAAGCGGTCAGCTCTAATCGCCACTCTTTAGTTCGCTCTGTTCTATTTCTCTCACTTTCTTTCTCTCTCTCTCTCACTCACTTTATTTCTTTGGCACCCGGAGAGCTTCTCCCACTCTGTGATCCCAGATGGTGTCTCATACATGGGCACTGGTGGAAGGGCATCTTGGGTAATCCCATGTCATTTTGCCAAAGTATTTTGTCTTCCCTCAGCATGCTGAAGCCAGGAGCCCATTTTTGTATTTTGATCATTTGATCTATTCATAGTCTTTTAAAAAAAAAAAAAAAGAAAAAAAAAGTCAATAAAGTAGTAGATTATAGTAATAGATAAATGTACATTAGTACAATACCAAATACCAAAATTTTAGCAAAATGCAAAGTTGTGTGGACCAACGATTGAAGCAAAGAAGGATGAACCGAGGGAAGTGTGATACACCTCATTACTTTTTGCTTGGAATGGATTTTATTATTTAAACCCTTGGTGTGGTGGAGGACCACAAAGTGTTACGACCGAAGCGCCCTTAAAATATTCTGCCCTTAAAAAAAAATCGAAATACTTTGTTCCTCAGCTAGTTCTGCTGTAGGGACTGCCCTCTAGTGGTCAGATTGGACATTTGCCTATCCATTCCCCCAAAAAATGTCAATTCCTCTTTGATTTGCTGCACTTTATACATCTGCCATCGCTAATAAGTTCATCTCTGAACAAACCCAAGTTTGTTGGAGTCCATACAGCCAATCCTTCTCATAGGTTGGCCCTGCTTTCAGGTCTGCGTGTGTGCAGCTGAAATGGACAGATGTTGCAATTGCGCTCTGATCCCGAAACTGCCATGTGAGCACCAGCCGTGATAAACTCCAAAGCCAAACATCTGGCATCGAGCAAGCTCTGTCTCTGTCATCTCATCCCAATTGCTTGGAGCGCTGATATAAATAGCAATCAGCCACTAGCACAGCTGGCACGATAAGTTTAAGATGTGTGTGTGTGTGTGTGTGTGTGTGTGTGCACGCATGTGTGAGCACATTGACGCAGTGTGTATGTATAGTTACAGTATGGGCCCAATTCAAATAGAGGTGATAAATACTAGGAATGCAGACAAGCTTTCACTCATGCCGAGGCCCCCGAAGCCATTGACTGAGCGAGTGCTTAAAGCTTTAGTCAGGATTATAAGCCGATTTACTCATTCTTTGAAGATGAGGTTAAGGTTTAACGTCTTAATGCTCACACAGATGACATCCCTCAGCTGGGGCAGGTGTGTGAGCGATTGTGCTCATGTTTTCCGCCGGATTATTTTTCTCTTTATCGTATTATCTCCACTTTATATTAACTATTCTTTTCTGTTGTGTGTGAGAGAAAAGCCACCAAGGCTCATCACCTCAGCGTGTATCTGCCTGACGTCAGGAATCCGCTTTAACAAAGCACACGCTCACTTTGCTAGAATTGTTGCACAGTGTTTCCATGAATTGTATTTGTGCGTTTCGCTGTAGGTAATAACGAACTGTCTGAGACTAAACTTAACCTTCGGAAACAATCATTTTGGCTTAACAGACAGATGACTCCCACACCCCACTTCTCCAACCACACACCCGCACACAAACTCTTGCTCAGTCACTATAATGTGCTCTGGCATCTCTAAACAATATCGGGTGCCTTGCTATGGGGAACACTTGTTTTTTTATATATTTTTTTAAAATATGTGCTCAGAATTGCATTTGTCCTTCTTGTAAGGACCTTCCACGGACATCAGTATTAAACCAGCTTATTAATGCTATGCTTTAACCTTAGTAACTTGTGGCTTAATTACCTTTTTTCAATAAAAGCTGCTTAGTGGAAACACACAATGTCCCCACAATGTAAAAATTGTCAGCGGTGTATCATTGTGGGAACACAAATATAAAAACAAGTCCACATACACACTCGACAGTGTTCTGAATTTATTAATGTTAATATAGACTGATGTCACGGTGTCAGAATGCAAGATTAAGTCACTGTTTCGCATTCCTTTTGTTCTTCATCATTCGCTCAAGTTTGTTTGCCAAAACCAAAAACCATTAATGATGGCAGGCATGGAAAGTTAAACTGGCGTTTCCCAAACTGTTTCTCAAGCACTCCGGAAGATCTAGATTTCTCTGAGCTTCCCAAGCCATATGTATGAGTAAGAGATGAGTGAATAAATACCTAGGATTATAGTTTGTTATGAGCTTGATGTAAGAGAAAGAAGACTGTTTTGCCATACTGTTGTTCATCTACAGCTCTCTGGAATACATAGGTCCCCTGAAATGAGTTATAGAATGCCTTCTTTAGTTTTTTTTTTTTTTAATTAATACATTTTTTTTAACCTGTACTGATTCTAACTGTGCTGTGTTTCTGCACGATTTAAGGAGTTTTTGCCAGTGGACAGTCGCTGCAACTCTGTGTCCAGTCGAACCCCAACTCCTCCTGATCGCTACTCACCACACAGTCCGATTGACCGAGAGATACCCATCTCCCCTCGCCGCAACAGGTACACACCCACACACACACCCACGCACACACAGAGATAAAAAAAAAATTGCGTATAATTTACATGCTGCTTTTAATCAACAGGAAATCATTTTGGATTTTTTGTTTGCTCCATTAACTTTTGATTAAAGCTAATAATCAAAAAGCCAAATGTCCCCACAATATCAGAATTGTCAGCTTCCTTTTTTTTCCCCCTCTTTTATTATGAATGAATAATACATTCTTTATTAACTGTTGTTTCGTACATACTTTCACACAAACTATTTCTGGTCCTACTCCAGGGAGAAAAACTGCAAACGTTTCCTCAAGCTCCAGTAAATGGTTCCTTTTATTCTGACCTGCTGTTTCCACATCCAGACAGATTTCCTGTTTTATACCCTTGTGTGTGTTGAGTTTAAAATCCTCACTCGTCTGCATGTCTCTGAATGTTTACACTGCAATCAGAGCACATTTTGTTTCAGTGCATGATTCTGGTCTATGACTGTTAATTCAATTACATACACACACACACACACACACACACACACACACACACCTTGTTGTCTCATTTCAGCTTTTCTATTTAAGAATTGTCAGACCCCATGACAGGTCAGAACATACATCCGCTTGGGAAGTATTTGAACAGTCAGGACAATTCTTTGTGTTGCAATACACTGAAGACGTTTGGGATTGAGATTAAAATAAGACGAAAGACCAGGCGTCATTTCCTGATGGGTCCTTTTTGGTGACAGACCACCTAATTTGAAGATAGAAAAAGTATAGTATTGGGATAGATATTCAGTAAATATCACTTAATTTTTGGGTGCATGTTTATAGCTTGAAACTGTGGCCACTGAAAACACAATTCCAGTGTGAAGAAGTTTTGGTAGTCTTTGTGCTCCAAAGCTCAAGTTTGGTGAACTGTAAATTCTTATCAGGTGAAGATGCATGACTGAGGCCAAGTCCACACTGTTTAAGTTTTTGTCTTTTTCATTTAACAAAAATTTAGCTTTTCGAAAACTTCCTCTGAAGTGGATACATTTGCAAAATGCCGTTTCCGTGTCTGTCGGAAACGATGACGAATTTTTAGTCGTCGCGTCATTTCAAAAAGCCGGAAAGTAAATAAACGGCAGGCGGAAATGACGCAGGTCAAAGAGTCTTCAATGTGGATGAGCACACTGAAGAAAATAAGTATGGACGTGGAGCGTTTTTAGACGAAAACACCATTTTCAAATTGATCCGGATTAGTGCAGATGTAGCCTGATTAATGATCACATAAACCCCTGATTTGTATTATTTTTCAATGTCTTATTTGGTTGCTGACCGCGATCGCAGCAGGTATCCAAAGAAATATAGCATGCTTATTTCATGACGCTTTGCCACACTTTTACCAGAGCTTCATTCATTTGTTTTCGAAGACGCTTCTTCCTTTTAGTTCCCTCCTCAGGGGTGAAAATGCATTTACAATTGGGTTGTGGTCTGGTGATCGACTCAGCCAGTCAAAAACCTTCCACTTTGTTTACACCTTTATGAAGTTCTTAGTTGTGCTGGCGAATGTGTTTTGGGCAGTTCTCTTGCTTCATAAAGAAGTTCCTCCTAATTAGATTGGATGCATTTCTATGTAAATTGGCAGACCGAATGTTTTTGTAGACTCTTGAATTCATTCTGCTGCTACAATCATGAATGACATCATCTATAAAGATTAATGAGCCCTGTTTGAGATCAGCCTTTTCCAAGCACAAGAAATAGATGATTATATAATGAGCAGATTTGGTTCATTTTGGTTCCAGAACTTTTGTGGGGCATTTCTTTGCTGAAATTGGTGTCTCTTACTGTTTGTCTTTTTTTTTCTTTCTGTTTTTCTTGTCTTCTTGCTCTTTCTGTTTCTCTGTTCTGCTGTTTTTTTTATTTTTTTTGTAACCTGTCGTTTATTCTTCGACTCTTTCAGTCTGTGCTGCTAAAAGCATTATTTCATTTTGCCCCCAAATTGTTCCTCTTCTTACAGGCACACTTGTACACGCTCATACACACACTCCTGTGGTTCACACTCCTCTAGCTCCACCCGCTCCATGCTTAGCATATAGAGTCCTCCTCTTTATACAGTACAGTGGAGTCACACCTTGTAGACTGAAACTCTCCGTTTAGCTCAGCAAAGGGGTGTGTTATTTGTGTAAATGGGCATAAGCTTGCAAGTGAGTGTGTGTGCACTTCTGAGTCAATTTCAGGTGTTTGTGTGTGTGTGTGTGTGTGTGTGTGTGTGTGTGTGTGTGTGTGTGTGTGTGTGTGTGTGTGTGTGTGTGTGTGAGAGAGAGAGAGAGAGAGAGAGAGAGAGAGAGAGAGAAGCTGTCATTGGCATCTGTTTAGTAGTACCCGTAAAGGATTTGCTGTGTGTATTTGAGGTAAGTGTGTAATTTTTATGCAGCACAGGTTTATAGACATAATATATTGGACATGTTTTAAGTTGATACAAGCACTTCTCCTTTTTGATTTATTTCTGGGCTGTGATGTCGTCTGTTTTGACTAGATCTTGTTTGAAGGCTTTTTTTTTTTTTTTTTTAACAAGATCAGCAGCAGGCTAAAGTAGATGCAGACCAATAGAATCCTTAATATTTTATTAGAAAAATAGCTTGCAATGTACATAATGAAGACATAATCCTAATTGGGGCTTTGTTTGCTTTCTCTCTCTCTCTCTATCTTTTTCACTGTGCCTTTTTTTTTTTTTTTAACCATCAATAGATGAAGTAATGTAAGTGCGTACTGGCTGTTTGTGGGGATTTGGGGATCCCTGTCCCGAACCATGTCAGGGCAGAAAGCAATTGAAGGAGGCGCAATAGGAGTGGAAAGGGATAGCTCGGGAGGTCTTGCAGAAGAAAAAGGGGGGAAAGTGAGTCTGCTTTGGAGTCTGTGGATCTGGATTCAATTTGGGGCATTCCTCACAGAACATGGCTGTGTCCAATACGGCCTCATCGCATCCTCCTGCCTATTCATTGATTTTGTCTTTTGAATTGTCTCTCTCTATCTAATGTGTGTTTACACCAAACTCTGTTTATATCAGTAACACACATTTTCTTTAGTTCTGTCGCTTTTTAAAAAAATATTTCATTAAGTATTTTATACCACAGTGCCGATCAATTCTCCAATCCGATTGGTCAGAAGGTGTTTGAATTTTCTCCTGCAGCAGCTCTGTAGTTCCAGCTGCAATTCAAACCTCAGGCAGGAACCCAAATAATTTTCTTTAAGGAGGCCTTATATCTCACCTATATGGCTCTGAACTAGTCGTCACATGTTGTCAGGGCCTTGTCTTTCCAGGGCATTGCCATCCCCTCCCGCTTCGACTCGCTCATTCTGATCTCAATCTGTACGCGTCTCATTCCATCGTTTCATCAGCTAGCTCTTACAGGGAACACACAACGCACCGAGAAAAACATGCAAAGTATCGCCTACTTGTTATGCAGGTTTTTAGTGGCGAGAACCACTCCCACATACACAATCAGCTTCTTTCTCAGGATCGGCACATTATTGCACATCTTCATGTGACAATTTCAATATTAGAGCGAGTATAATGGTCCTCAAGTGCTTTTACATTCCCCTGGAGCAGCAACGGTGTTCATAATGATTTATCAAGGATCCCCTGCTAAACGCATTAGTGCTTTACATGCTCTGTTGAATCACTGATGTTCTTGGTGTTTATTAAGCCAGGGAAAAGCTTTAACGAAATATTCAGGTCATGCAAAATCCAAGGAGTCAAGAGGGTACTGATTGTAGTGATATTTGGTTATCATTTGTCTCCTATTATAGAGAATCAATCAACATCTGTGCAATCAGAAGACTGAATCCAGCAGTGCCATAGCATAACTCCATTGTAAAAGGTTCAGCACATTTTTTTTTTCTTCTCTCTAGCACTGTAATTGAGGCCAAATGCTGATGGGAGGGAAAATGAGGTTGTGCCCGCATGTGTTTAGATAAATACTGTCAAACTAAAGCGAGTCATGTCCTTCAGATCAGGATGAACGAGTTTACACAGTGTGCGCATGTGTGCATTAGCCACAGGCTGTTTGTGGAGAGGCAGTAGCTTATTCGTTATATCGTTCTAATTGGGCCCCTGCTTCGGAAATTCATGCCAACCATAACCTGTTTTATTTTCGGCATTACACTGCTAAAGAATGCACTCAAACTTACTGCAGATTCTCGATTACAACTGCTTCTAATCACTTCTTATACCTGCTTTCAAACTGCCCCCCCCCCCTCTCTCGCGTCTATAAATATCACCCAAAAACCTTGCTGTTAAGCACAGAGGCTTAAAAGGGGAGTTAATTTATAGCGAGAGATGAATAGAGTTTTTACTCATTCTGAGAAGAAATGTCACATCTTAGTGGTTTTTTTTATTTGATTTATTTTTACCCGGTAAGCAATGCATGATCATGAGCGAGTGCCATCGGCATGCCATCCAAGAACTTGAATCCATGTAACACAAAGCATCAGTGTTTATTTTATGAATGTTTTTGCTAACATACAAAAGTAAAAGCAAATACAGTATTTTCCAAATATCATTTAAAATGCATTAATTTATTCGTTCTCTTTGCTTTGCAACTGCCCAAACGTGTAGGTTGGATATTACATTTCTGTCCCTTTAGACTTCCAAATCCAGACACCGCATCCTCGGTTTCTCTTCACAGGGAACATTTGGAGCACTGAAATCCCTTGCATTGTTAGTATTTGCTACTAGCATACTCATGTTCTCAAAAACGTGGCTCTGATAACAAAAACCTGTATGTTTTCAAATGGCAGATTCATATTGTATTAGTTAGAATTAGTTGTATTAAACTTGTAAACTAGATCCTTATACAGTATAATGTTCAACCCATAACAATCATAGCCCAAACAAATATGATCACCTGGTTACGAGATATTCATTATTCAAAATCATATCTATGTTTATGTAAGATTAATTCCAAGTTGACACACACTGCAGGTGACTACATGAAACTCAAACATTATGCATAAAGCAGAGTTTCAGGAAACAAGGAATGAAGGTCATCCAGTACTGACGGCTTTGTTCAACAAAGTGGTGTCGGATTTCCTTTTTTTTAATTAATTTTTCCTGTTTTTATTTGTGCATTTTTCATTTTAATATTAATACAGACATAACTTACATGAGTGCGAGAGCTGAACAATGCAGTATCTCTTTAAACTCAGTTGATTCTGGTTAGAATCAAATTAGTGCTGGCAAGCGGCTGTTCTCAGGCATTTCTCAAAGGTCTCTTGTTCCAAACACTAGAGGAAATGGTTTGAAACAAACACATGTTTTCAAAGGAAAGGAGCCAAGCATTGATTACAGAACCTGTGTTTTTTTTTTTTTTTTTTTCCCCTACTCCTTTCTAAGAACACTGAATGAAAACTTTTCTTTGTCAAATGGTTCTATTTTAGCATGAAAGGCTACTCTCATGCCAGTCTTTTATCATCTTTGCAATGACCGACCAAAAGAAGAATGTTGGCATGATCCGGAGCACGCTAATCTAGTGCTTGAAAGATGATGGGTTGTACTTTTAAACAGTGGATAAACTGAAAAATTTGATCAAAACTTTGGCCTTCATGAGGAAAAATCATGAATCCTCCCAAAGCGACGTGAAGCAACACGGCGACAACACAGCAACCTTTAATCCATATCTCATAGTTATTGTCTGTCTTTATAAGTTTAGGTCATGGGTTATAGTTCATACAAATAAGTGGGAGAAAATTCAGGAAAAATTGGTTTCAGATGAGACACTGTGGAAAATATTTGTAAATTGGAAGTGTAATGTGTTTTTTTTTTTTTTTTTTTTTTTTCCTTTCTGCTCCAGCCTGAAATTCATACATGATTCAAAGCTTTTCAGTGTTTTGTACCAGTCGCGTTTAATATCTACTTTGTACATCTTCGAAAAATTTCAACCACAATTTCTTTTGTGAATATATCAGTTCTAGACAGAAATTTGTGTCCTAATTTCCCATTAACAAAATGATCAGCCTGATTTATAGGAAAGTTTTAGGTTTTTGATTGTTTGATTCCTGGGACCTTCATGAGCGTTTGATTTCATAATGTATAATTAGCTGTGGTTAATGGATTCCAGTCTGTCTTCATGGTGTCTTGTATTAACCATGTTGATCTGCAGTGTGTAGGTGCAGCAGAATCTATGCAGGTGTTTCAATGAGTTAGAGTCGATAGGGTTATAACAGTTACTACTTGTGCAGTAAAATGAATATAAATCTACATAATTAATGACTTTCAGCAGTAAACTTACACTACTGATCTGTTCGTTTAATGATTTCTTGTCCCTGTTTTGTCCTGTGTGTCTCTTAGCTCAGACTTTGCGATGCAGCGGTTTGATCGTGAATCCGAGGTGTACAAGATGATTCAGGAGAACAAGGAGTCGCGTTCAGCTCCTCGCCAGTCCAACACCTTCAAAATGCTGCAAGAGGTGCTGGAGGCTGATGAGCAAGGTGAAATACACGCACTCGCACGACAATCCCTAATTGTCGTAACAGAAAACGTTAAAAGTATTCCAGTCACTGCAAACTTTTGTCTAATTGTCATTAAATTGAGTGAGTGTTTGTATCTTATTTCTAATATCAAGACTAATACTTGACCTCAGGTTCAGTCTGCAGCATGTGAGGGAATGTCTGTGATCGTTCACTCCTACACTCATCTCACACCTGCGCAGCAATAATTTTATAGTAGATTTTTATCATAGATTTTATAATCAGGTTTCTTAGTGTTCACCAGAGAGGAGATCAGAAGACCACCTAAGTAAAACTAGAGAATCGATGACGTAATCCGATGACGTAATGCGCCCTGTAAAAAAAAATTATAATAAATCCAGGCAACTGCAAACGTGCTTTAACAGATTTTTATTGTCCGACATCAAATCCAAGTGTCCACACATTAATATCATTATAAAAAAAAAATATTAATTGCCACAGACACTTATTTCACCACCCAGAGCTGTTTATTCTCACTGTGGAGCTTCTTGTTTAAGAAATTTGTGTCCTGTTTACTCTGAACCCAGATTCACAGTTGATATTCCATTTCACGTCTTGTTTTAAATGTGGTCACAAAAAAACTTGCCCAAATTACGGGGACAAAACAATACTGCCTCATAGTGCATGACGTCACCAGCTCAAGCGCTCCAGAGTTTTTAGTGCTGGAACCAGATTTTCCTGATTTTGTTGAGGAAAAGCAGGATGCAGTTTGACAGAAAATCGACATATTTGTACCGTTTAGTCATTCTGCTCTTCTACACAACACAAAGGATGATGGATAATGGATTTCATGGAAAATCATGTTTCGGTGCATTAGCAAATAAAATGCGTATAGATCAAATATATTTGCTTGCTACTTAAGCAAATAAGTGAAGCACTGAGTTCAATTTGAAATATAATGCAGCTATTGACTGTCACCTGCACTTTGGTACACTTTAATCGCTCCGCACCATCAGCACCAGGTACAAAATTGTGGAATTTTCTGGATTGGTGATTGCACATTGTGACCCACTATTTACAAAATCACTCACCGATTGCAAGAAATGATAAAGCAATTCCAACAAACATCTTTCCTCCATTTTCTTCCATTCTGTTATTGAGAACCGATTAAAAAAAACAACAAAGAAAACTGTATGTAGTAAAACAAATTTTATACGATTATAAAAGTTTTCCTTTACAAAGAGAAAGCCGTGTACTCAAGTGTAATTATAATTTTTTTTTAACGCTTTTGTTTCATCTGAATGATGGCTGCATTGTTTGCTCAACAATTATATTGCGCCCCCTTGTGAAGAATTTCATCTTTTATTTAAATTCGACTACCGAGACTGTATAAAAGCCGGTTTAGTCAGTTCATATGTTTCTAAGTTTTTAGTCTATTTGTGTGTTTTTTTTTTTGTTTTTTAAACAGAGGCCGCGCTCATGTTTCCAGGGAAGCTGTCACCGAATCCCCCTAAGCCTGTATCCTCTGTCGCCGGAGTCCAGAAATACCACACCTGTGAAAAATGCGGCAACAATATTGTGTAAGAGAGAAACGTTAGCATTCGCTCTTTACTTCTGTAATCACGCAGCAGAAAGGAAATGAACACCCAAACGCATGCCGTGTCCTGGCTTGTTCCTATGGTGTGTGAATTTACTGCCTAATTAGAGATTAATAAGTGAGCAATAAAGCGCACGGTGATGTTCGAGCCTGGGGCTGGTGCTGTTCTCATTCATTCATTCGCATTTATGGGTTTATACACCTGTGAGAATCAGTATTGCGTGGCTGCAACGATCTCGTACTGACGAACGTGGATTTCGCGTGCGAAGGTGTGAAAGAAAAGGAGCACGCCTATGGGTGCGATTTAGTAAAAAGTAAGGTTTGAATACAATTAACTGACGAATGTAGAACTATTGGCACCCTTTGGAAAAGGAGTGGAAGGTTGAAAATGTGAGAAGGTTTTTTTTTTTTTTCTCGAACTAGAGTTTGGCGTTACACTTTGCCTGCCATTATTTATAGGTTATGGAGCAATGGAGTCTTTTTTCTAAGAACGGTGATAGCATGAGTGTTAGGACGTCATGATTTAAGCCATTTCTTCAAAATTACGCCCCCATGTTGTACTTGCATGAGCAGACAGGACACGATCATGACGTCCTAACGGGTAATGACGCCGGAATTTTCTTTGCGCAGCACTCGCACTCACGCCGTTCTTATAAAAGTTTTTTTTACAGCAATCGATGTGCACCACTGGACCAAGTCCCATGGTCACCAACTCCTGGTTTGAAAATTTCCCATTTCCCTTGGCCACAATCACAATATGCAATGCCAGTTGCACAGTATTTAAATAAAAAATAAAAAAAGTCTTTCAGCTTTAGTATATTGTAATCGTTGGCAATTTACTGTGTTCGAAGAGTAATAAACAATTTTGGTGGACACTGTAACCATGCCTTGTGTTGAGCTGAGGAACACCACCCCAGTATTGGTTATTCAGTATCCTAAAACTCTATTAACAAATTCATTTAAAAAGCTGAACCTAGTTGCTATAAGGAAGAAAAGAGTACAAGAATGTGGTAGCAAGATTATTTCTAAAGCAGAATCATTTAAAAAAACAAAACAAAAAAAAACCAAGTATGTCTGTTGAATGCATGACGTGTAATTTGCTTGTGTCCCAGCACCCAGGCCGTGAGGATCCTGGACGAGCGTTTCCGCCACCCCGAGTGCTACACCTGCACAGAATGCGGCCTCAACCTGAAAATGCGCGGCCACTTTTGGGTGGGAGACGAGCTTTTCTGCGAGAAGCACGCTCGCCAGCGCTATCAGGGGCCTGGAGCGGGCTACCGCCACCCCATCTCCCCTCAGTACTGAACAGTCTGCTGCCTCACTCCCTCCATCACGCCTTCCTGCACAAAGAGCACGGCGAACTCTGACTAACCTGCACAGGACACACAGCTTCCTTTTGCTTTCGCAGGAACAGCACCCTCTAGCTGTGTGGGACTTGTGTTAGCTGTTGACTTTGGGAGGGGTGAAAGAAGTGTCATATAAACCAGTACAGCGTATCCTTCACTTTAATCCTTGCCTGCCAGTTCTTTATTTTGTATTAAGCTTTTTTCAATTTTTTGAGTTCGCATTCTCTCTTTACCATGGATTCATTTAAACGCCTTTCGGTTGGGATTCAGAGAAACGTACGAACCCGGGATCTGCTTCATGCCTTAATATTCATCACAAGAAATGTATAGTGCACACGGGACTGGTTTCCATTGTGTGTTTGTGTGCGGTCGAGTTGGCTTTTTTTCTTTTTTTTTTTTTTCTTTGACTTATCAGTCACTTATAAATCGAAAGTATTTTGCCGTTCATATATGCAGAAACACGCCTACAAACACACACACGTATGTCTGTTTAATTCAGGGCTGCTCAAACAGGGATGCAAACGTGAACAGAAAACCGCAGCAATTGTCTACATGGATTCAAGACCATTGACTTAAAATGTCAGCCCTGATTAAACACATTTTTCTTCTTTCAATTTTTTTTTTTCTACTTACGATGTAATGTATATCAAAGCAATATGAGTAATAACATGTCTATGTAAATACGTGTATTTCTTCTTTAAATGGTTATATGTAGGGAATGGTAGAGGACAGGGTAGTATGTGTAGGTTTTCATGCATGTCAGACTTGATGCTGAATACACAACACTTTGACTATATAAAGACAGATTATATATATATATATTATTTTTAATACTGGACTTTACCCAAGTAGCATATTTTCCTACACACACAACTCCACTAATGTTGACTTGTTTGATGGATGATTTGTGTCGGGGGAGAAAAAAAAAAACCTTGTGGATTGTAACGTCAGCTGGGCTTTCCTCACCTTTTTCTTTTTCAAATATAAAATGTAATGATGTTAATGATTTGAGTGAGTGATGTGGATTATTATTCTTTATTTGGCTTGTTTACATTCAAAATAGATTTTTAGCTTTTAATAGAGCAACGATCTTTTTAACAGGGAATGTAAGATCCTACAAATGAGGTATCTGTACACGTTTCTCTAGTATTTGTTTTCAAGAGAAACGTGGACTATCAAGTTGTTTATTAGTTCAGCACGAACGGGGAGTGTTTGCTTTTTAATTGTTTCGTTTTCTATAAATCTCTCCGGATTCCTGGGACAGCACAACAACCAAGGGTTTAAATTGTCGCGTATTACTTACATGAGGTCACGTATGTTTCGATAACACACATTCAATTTTAGTTTAAAATCATCTGCCACTAGAATCCTTTTAATCCGTTCATTTAGAATTGTTGGGGAATAGACTTAATAGTGAATATATCAGAATATAGCTATGAAATAGCACATTAATGTGCCTATATCTATTTATATGATCATTTATTCGCCACAATTTTAAGGTCAAAAGTGACAACAATCCAATCAAATGTGTATTATTTACTTCTTACCCCCAATTTATTGCTGCTTGTAGGAGTGTATGAACTCTGAATCAAATGCTCTTCTTTATTTAAACACTAGAGGGCCACAGTGACTCTAATAGAGAAGAGATGGAGCTCATATTATACATACGTCTTCCTGTGTGTTATGTTTAGCAGGAAAATTAGAGAACTAATGCATTTGTAGTTAGAAATGTTTGAGTCCTTCACCCAGCCCAACCCCTGTTACTTTTTTTAAAGTTGTTAGACCTTTTTTAGGAGAAACATTGTTCTCAGGTAATTATCTTTGCATATTTAGAACTGGAGTATTGGTGCAATGAGTGTGTAGGTTCAGTGTTTATGTTCATGCACACTCCTATAGAATGTTCTCTGCTGACAGTTTAAACTGTTTTGTCAGAGATGAACGACCTCAACTTTCCCTTCCTTTAGTTCGAAAGCCTATTGGCTGACTCCAACATGCTTAACACTGCCCTCTTGTCTGTGTCCAAGTCGCACATGTGCTAACAGACATCTCTGCAATCAATCTTTTTCCCAGAAATCCCCATTGAGGCGCGGTGCTCCGACTCTATCAAGCAGCAGGAAGTGCGCTCCACTGAGTGGCCTAATGGGTGTGTAATCAGATGGTTGTTACTCCCTGATGGGAAGCAACCAAACTCCCCAATGGGAATGTGTGACTCCTGTAGCCTCAGGCTCTAAACAGCACAAATGAGCCTAGTGGTGCTGTTGACCTCACACTCTTGCAGTGGTCAAATATCTTTGCCTGACTAACAATGGACTCAACGTTTATTTTGAATGTAGTAACTTGATGCACTCATGTCCAACATCCAACATTCCTTATTACATTACCAAGAATGGAGAATGCATCATTGTGCCAAACTCAGCCACAACACTAGGTGGCAGTATTTTTTCACAAAGACACTGCTCAGACATTCAAGCTCTGGCTACATTTTAGAGTTCAAAAGAAATTTTTATAAAGAGCTGTTCATATATTTGTTGGCTGCAATGTTCGATTCTTTGCGAGGAAGTAATTTCACTCTAAAAAATCCAGACGGATTGATTGGAATTTTTCCCAAAACATAAGGTTTGTCTTTCATATCCTGAGGAAAGGAACGTTCTGGAGGACCGGATGCGGTTCTTAGTGATACCTGGAGGAAAAAATCCACTATAAAATAGTGTATACAGTAAATAGTCATGTCTGTCTGTGTATATGTATGAATGTATGCATGTTCTTCTGTCCTTAAACTAAAGTCCATATTATTGAGAAATCCGACATAGAAAGTGCTACAGAGACTGGTGTGAACTCGATAGTCCAGAATAAATGTTGAAGGTTACAGACAGAGCAGTGTAAGACCAGGAACAATCTACATTGACCAGGCATAACAATATGACCAGTGAAGGGAATAACAATGGTTCTCTCTTCATCATGGCACCTGTTAGTGGGTGGGATATGGGGCAAGCGTAAGGATTTCAGCGAGTTTGACAGGGGACAAATTTCGATCTCCAAAACTGAAGCTCTTGTGGGGTGTTTCCGGCTGCAGTGGTCAGTATATATCAAAAGTGCTCCAAGGAAGGAACAGTGGGGAACCGGAGTCAGGGTCAGGGGTGTCTAAGGCTCATTAATGCACGTCGAGAGCGAAGTCTGGCCCATGTGGTCCGATCCAACAGACGAGCTCCTGTAGCTCAAAATGCTGAAGAAATTCATGCTTATAATGGTCAATGGGTCATGACTGTTTTGGCAAGAAATGGGGGACCAACACAATATTAGGCAAGTGGTCATAATGTTATGCCTGATCGGTGTATAACTAAAGCGCTGCTGCATCCCTCTTTCTTGGTACCAACATATTCACCCGAGCTCCAGTGCTCGCGTTGACGTCATGGGTAATGTCGAAAAAAACATTTAAACTAATGCTAATTATAAGTTGTTTAGAATAGCTTTTTACTTTAACAATCTAAAATTTATGTTAAACCTCTAAACAAAAACAATATTTTTTTTGGAAACAGTTATATAGAAATATAAACTGCTCATTGAACTACACAGAGCTACATACTGCATGGCTGCAGTCTTGTGTGTACTTGAAGGAAGGTTTGAACCCCGTGAAATATTTTGTAACTGTTCCTAATGCTTATTTATAAGTGGATCTTACACACACACAGTGTGTATTCATGTCATATAGCACGCCTTGTGCAGTAATCGTGCTATAATGATGTTCAAAAACGGATGCCGTCATTATCATTTATAATTCCTCTATATTTACCTTCCCCAGATTTCTAAAACGCACCATTTTCTATTTGTTTAATCACGTGTTAATGGCTACCAGGTGCTATTGTGCGAAACCAATCTGGATCGTAAATTTCACCTGTTTGTGTTTGAAAGCTACTAAGCAGCTAAATAGACACTTAGGAAATACTGAGGTGACCACTTTAGAATTGTATGTTATTAATTATGGTGTGTCATCGTAGCGCCACCTAATTGTGAGCAAATAACACTCGTTAATCTAATTATACAAATCGTGTCATATTATTTGGTAAAACTCTGAATCCCTTCACACTACCCGCACTGGTATTAGTTCCTGGATATGCTACTGGGCTGGAGGCCATAAGATTGACATTTGGCATTCGCTACATCCTGTGGTATGAAGTGGAATGAAATGGAAGGGATCCTCAAATGCAGTTTGGAATTGAATTTAAAACGTTTGATTCTCAGGTTACCTGCAAACTTTGACTATTAACACAAGGATAAATCACTTCAACACTTTGTGTGCTATTAATTAGGACTAAAAAAACCCCACAAAGAACCCTGGCTGACACGCTGTAGTGTTGATCCTGAGTTATGATGCGTTTCATACTCCACTGATCCACACTAAATCGAAATAGGGGTGGGCAATTATCCAAAAACAACATGGCCGCCCTTTCACACCTATACTGCTATTTCGTTGCATTCTTGTCCACTGGATTATTTTTTTCCCCCTATTTCTTCCTGCCTCCTTTTTTTCCCCTTAATGTTCTCTTTCTCTAGTCCACCTGGAATAGACTCCAGATGTGGAACTGAGAGAGGGATTGGCTGTGCAGCGATATGAAAAAGAGAGAGAGAGAGAAAGAGAGGAGAGGGGAGAGAATGTTGGAACGACATTAAAGTTTGTCTGGATGCCATTAAGTACAATTTGATGTAATGTGCAGTTTCGGGACGTGACATTTTTAAAAGGAAACTGCGCACCAGATGAGGAAGATTTGCGGGATCGCTGGGATGGGTGTGTCCTATAAGCAACCTCGGCGCTGACTTCCGCTCTAACAATGACCATGTTCCCCAAAGCAGATCCTTCTATCCTGTTGATGGCACTTGGATTTTGTACCAGCAGTTTGAAGTCTGACTTATTTTGTGTGTGTGTGTACACTAGTGCACTTCTATGCGGTTTGGGACGTAGCCATAACGTAGTGCAGCAACAACCTATTAGCTAGAATACAACTGCTCCATTGTATGAACCGGCCGTGCTCGCGTGTCTGAACGTGGCACCAAGAACACACACGTCAACCTCAATCAGGCCTCTGCGTTCGTCTCGTTCTCCTCCCGCACACCTTTTCACGTTTTCAAACCCTCCATTTTATCATTATTTTTTTTTCCACACGAGAGCTAAGGTTTCATACCTCCTCTGCTTCTCGTATGTATCAAAGGGGATCTTGTTTTAAAAATAAAAAAGCTGCGGGTTTTAAATAAAACAAGTCTGTGGACAAAGGTGGACTTTAAGAGGGAACAGGGGGTCAGTGTGATGCTATCAGCTCATAAATATCAAGTTTTTTCTGGCTCCACACGCACATGGAAAACTAAAATGGCTTCTGTTGAACGTTGGCGCCGAGCTAATGGTTTTTGACAGGATTCTGCTGCATGTCAGGCGAATACATAAAGGGGTTTTGTCCCGATTTCTGTGTCTTTTTTTAAACAAAAAAACGCCTCAGAGCTCAGAGCGGTTTAAAAGCAAGGCTAATACACACAATTGTTGCTGAGCTAGCAGTTTTCATTTCTGATGTCAGAAGAAGAAACAAAAGACTTTTGTTAGAAGTCCTCACCTTTTATGCTTTTGGCAGTCGACACCCGGATTCGGTGCGATTTGGGACGTTACCTCAGCTATATATAAAACCCAGGCTAATCAATGAAAGGATTTTGTAATGTGTAAAAAAATAGAAATGAATGTTTTGTCTTGATTGTGTTGTTTTTGTTTGTCTTTAGCAATTTTGCCCATAGGTGTTCAGTAGATCAGAGCTCTATAGCAGGCCATTCAAGATCTTCCTCTCCGAAGCATGTAAACCAGATCTTCAAGGAGCTCACTTTGTACACAGGAACAGGCAATTTGATTATAGCGCATCTAAAGACATCCTATACAATTGAGTGCCTACAGCTTTGTGGAAACAGTTTGGACACCTGACTTTTTTAGCCATGGTGGTCCTTTTCCAAACAGATTTGGAGACTAAATTGTGTAGGTTGTGGTGGAATAGTACTTTCCCTCTACTTACACCAAGAACTGCTCCAGCATGACAATGCACCTGTGCTCCTTAAAGATATTACTGATATACATTGGAGTTAAAAATCTTCTGCTATAGAGCTCTGACTTCAACCCAATTAAACACCTGTGTGATGAATTTAAAAGCTGACTGCCCTCCAGGTCCCCTCACTTTACCTAACTTACTACCCAAGTCAAGTCAAGTCAAGTCAGTCATTTTCTATAGCGCTTTTCACAACAGACATTGTCTCAAAGCACCTTTTTTCAGAAATCAACAGTCAAGGTGAATGGTGTGCATTTATCCCTGATGAGCAAGGAAAAACTCCCTTAGATGTTATGAGGAAGAAACCTTGAGAGGAACCAGACTCAAAAGGGGAACCCATCCTCATTTGGGTGACATCAAGAGTTTGATCATAAATCTTTTAACAATATAGAACACTGGAGAGTAAGAACCAAATGCACTAACTAACTAACACTTTACTAACACCCTTGAGGCTGAATGAGTACAAATGAGTACAAATCTCCACAAGCACACTCCAAAATCTGGTGGAACATCTTCCCAGGAGAGTGTAGGGGCCAGCAAATGGGGACTAAACGTGGAATAGAATGATCAAAAAGCCGTCAAGTTTATTTCTATAACACTTTTCACAACAGACATTGTCTCAAAGCAGCTTTACAGAATTTTAACAGTTAAGGTGAATGGTGTGTATTTATCTCTGATGAGCAGCCATGGCGACTGTGGCAAGGAACAACTCCATTAGATGTTATGAGGAAGAAACCTTAAGAGGAACCAGACTCAAAAATGGGGAACCAATCTTATGATCAGATATCTACAAACTTTTGTCTAAAAAGTGTATGTCCTTATGTCTTTCGAGAGTAATAAAATAATTGAATTCTGAATCCATGTGTTCGAGAGCGTGAGAAATAAACATGTGAGGAAGCTGCCTGTATCTGACTGTTCCTTATCAGTTTGTTACATTTATTCTATTTCCTCTTGTTCTCACACTCCATGTGCTTCGTACACGCTGGAGCCAAACGTTAATTCAGCATGGGATGGTTCAGTCGCACGCGAGGATACTGCAAGGTGCTGTGAGCGTCTAGCAGATGTCCAGCTGGGTCATAGTGCCTGGTTTTAGAGACGAGCGTTAGGGGAATATGTTGAACAGCAATATTCATGAATCTGAGAGCAGATTATTTGCACTACAGAATGCTGGGAAAAATCCCATCAGCATTACGGTAACGTCTTTCGAATGTTCTAAAGAGAGACCAGGACCCACATCCACACTGCAGTCTTAAGTCAGTGTAATCTTCTGGGATTATTCCTGTAAAACTGCAGGTGTCGTTCCAGATGTGATCGATGGAGAATTTTAAAATTCCGGTTTTGGAATTGTTTGGACACTGAATTTTTGTTTTAGTGTTTAATATTTTACTTCCAACAAACGCAAATGTTAAACCTGGAGTGATAATGCTGCAACTGACAAACATGGCAACCATCATCAGGCCTTTCTTTCTTTTTCATTTATTCTTTGTTATCATTGCCCCTGTTTTTTTTTTTTTTCATATATTCTTTTTATTTCTTTTTTTGCTTTTGCTTTTTTTTTAACTGCCTCTCTTTCTTTCTTTCTTTCTTTCTTTCTTTCTTTCTTTCTTTCTTTCTTTCTTTCTTTCTTTCTTTCTTTCTTTCTTTCTTTCTTTCTTTCTTTCTTTCTTTCTTTCTTTCTTTTTCATTTATTCTTTATCATTGCCCCTGTTTTTTTTTTTCTCATATATTCTTTTTATTTCTTTTTTTGCTTTTGCTTTTTTTAACTGCCTCTCTTTCTTTCTTTCTTTCTTTCTTTCTTTCTTTCTTTCTTTCTTTCTTTCTTTCTTTCTTTCTTTCTTTCTTTCTTTCTTTTTACTTTTATTGGTTTGCCTGCTTTTCTATTTTTTTCTGTCTGTTTTCTTCTTTATTTTTTTTCCCACCTTTGTGTTTTTTTCTTATTTTCTTTCTCACAATTTGTGAATGCTACTCTAAAGTCTATGTTTTTGTACCTTTAATAAGGAATCCCTTGTGGAGTGTAACATTCATTCAATTACGAAGTCATTTCAGTTGTGTGCAACAGCGTTTATATGAAAATTTATTAAATATAATTACAATAATAATATAGAAAATTTCATGAATATAATTACATGTAAGACACACACACACACACACACACACACACACACACACACACACACACACACACACACACACACACACACACTGACTGATCTAACCCTAAAGTTCAATAATCTTTGATCACTATTTACATGGAAAGAGTGTGATTGAGGACGCAGCCATTGCGTTGCACTGATTGAGAAAAGCTCGTGCCCCAGTGTCGCTCCAGTGCACTAGGACCCTGCGGCAGGTCGCGCGCGGAGCAAAAATTGTAAGGGGAAGGGGAAGGGGGGGACATGGAAAGGGGGCGCGCGCGCTCGCTCGCGCTCGGGGCAGTAAGTGTGCTGCGACAGGGTTGCGGAGGAAAAAGCGCTGCAGGGGGATTCAGGGGATATTCAGGGGAGTTGAGCACCGTTACTCAAGAGCTCCACGCTATACCGATTGCTCGGGCAGTGCGCGAGCGGAGGCTGCAGGGACGCTCACGCTGCACGCGGACTTACGGGACAGGATTTTTTTTTCTGAATCAACGGGAAAGAAAGAAAAGAAAGTAAAATGGGACGGAAAGTTTTCCCAGATCAGGATTCTTGTCTGGTTTTCAAAGTCTAGAGGATTTTTTTTTTACTCGGATTATAGAGGGAATAAACATTTTTTTTAGACTGGTGTTGGCAGATTTTTCAAGACGTTATGAGGATGCGTTGCACGCAAATGTTTTGGACCTGACGGATAAATCGCGTGCATTCGCCCGACTGACGCGCCGTGCATTTGCACGCGCGCGGGATACACAGCGATGGAGAGACGCGTCCGCTCACGCTGAGTTGTGCGCGCCTCAAACTTGCCCATGATAAAAGAGTAAGAAATAAGCGTTGTTTTTTCTCTCTCCCGGACCAGTGCAGCAGCGCTTTATTTCCCTGACCGGACTTTTGCTGTATTTAAAGGGCTCGCGCCGAGGACATGGGCTGACTGAAAAGTGTCATCGATATGATTTTGCTACGCGGCGGCGCGCGCGCCTCGTTCCGCGGGCGCTCGCCGCTGCTCGTGCTCGCGCTCGCGCTGCTCCTGCCCACGCTGCCGGGATTCGCGCGAGCGTGCCGCGAGCTTCTCTCCAGCGGCTGCAGCTGCACCGACGAGCGCGCCAAGGGCCACGCGGCGCAATCGGGCGCGCGCAAGCGAGTCAGCTGCGCCGGCAAGGAGCTGACGGAGACGCCGGAAGCGAACCTCATGCCCAACCGGACTATTTCATTGTGAGTAATTGTTTCAAACATGAGTAACTTGTCTAATTTTCTTCCAGAGTTTATCGTTCCGTGGTGAGGTTTTTTTGCAGGGAAGGAACGGTATTGCTCGTGAAATGACTTGTGCAGGAATAATCATAAAACCTTTGCCAACATTTGTGTGGAGTAAGAGGTATAATTCCTTACCAGTTGGATTGTGAGAGCAAATACTTACCTCTTATACTTAGTCACTGACAGCTATTATGGTAGTCATTTGTTAAAACCTTTCCAGATGTTTACAACCGTCACCATTACCAACACTTTTTTCACCACTATACCACAAAACCATCCCCAACAACTCTATAAGCACCACTGAGAATTCTAAAACTGCCAAAGATACCATCAGAACCATCCACATCATCGGCAACAACCAAAAACACCGACAGTGCCAACACTATAATCTTTAAACATCTCAAAGATTTCAATACCAACGACGAAATACTAACAATATCACAAAACTGTTATCTCTACAAACATTCTACAAAACAAAGGTACCAACGAAATCCATAACCACCACCACCAACAACTCTTTAATTACTCACAACTCAACATCCACTAAACATACCAATATCATAAAGTCTATAACTGTTACACACACCTAAAAACAACTGTATACCCACCAGAGATACCAACATTACCACCGGTCGTATCACATCTACAGAACAGAACCATACTGTATAACTTCCCAACAATACCAGCATCACCACCACCGACAAGAACTCAAAAATAACCAAGGATCCCAACAAAAAACTCATTAACTGAAGATACCACCAGTATCTACCAATATAACTGAGAACTTCATAACTGTCAAAGATAACAACAGTACCAGTATCACCACCCTCAACATCTAAACATCTAGCAAATATATCAGCATTTACCATCCATTCTACAATCACCAAAAATACCAATAATACGAGTTGGTGTCAAAAAGTTTTAAGAGTAGTTTTGTAAGATGCCAAAAGGTGGCAGCACAAAGCTGCACGCACAGTCAGAGGGAGCACCGTCCTTCATAAATCAGTGTGCTTAAAGACATCTTCCTGTTTCCATCGGGAGCTGTGCAACTTGCGCTAATCGGACCACGTGCGTTACCCTGTCACCGAGCTCTCCTTACACGTGAGGTTCTTGCCGGAAACAACATGATCTCACTTCCACACCTACCCTACTCACAAGGTTTGTCTCCTGTGGACTTCACCCTCCTACTGATCGCAGAAGATGCTTTAAAAAGTCTTCGAGGACACATTCCAGAAGTGGCGCTGTGTTGCTGTGCCAGGGGACTATTTTGAAGGTGAAAGTGTGTAAACATTAAGTTAAGTACTTTCTTGTAAATGGAACTGGTCCCAAAACCTTGCTACCACCTTGCATTACCAACACAATGATCTAACTGTCAAAGTTTCCATCAATACCATCACCACCGTAACAGCTATACATCAAATAAATATACCAACAACCATTATCATCAACACCAACCTTTTTACAACCACCAAAGGTACCAACAAACTCCATAACCACCAAAAAGACCTTCACCAACACCTCACAACTTCCAATGATCCACAACCTCTTTGAGATGATGTTTAAATTTCTAGTTTGAGTGTCACCAAAACAATTTGGAAGACCCTAACATCCAAACTATCTCCTGAACGTGCCTTGCTTCCATTATTTGCTGAATTTCAGAAGATCTACCTAGTAGGCCGTGTCCTTGTCTGAAACCGGAGCAACTGGATTTTATGGCTTGGATTATAGCCTGTGGACATGTGTTGAACAGCATGTCAACACAATACCATACTTCTTTCTTGTTGAAGGATTTTTAGCCCCTGTCCTGTCGTCCCCTCAATGAAACACGATACAGAACGGGGCTTTCAGGTTGGGTTTTGATCGCTGACCTTGTTTCAGACTGCAAATCGCAGTGGAGAATGAAAGCTCTGTCATTTTCCATCTTTGCGGAGAGAAAGGAAATGTGCCCTTGGTCAGCACCCCTCCCACACCCTAACACTCCACCCCTTCACACACACATCCACACACACACACACACACACACACCCACACACACACACCCCCCCTCATTCAGTCTTCAGCTGACTTGGCTATATTGAAGGGGGCTAAACAGAAACACATTTATGCTCTTCTCTCTTTTTCTCCTCTCTCTCTCACTCTCCCTCTCTCTTTATTTTAATGGCTGCCTGGTTGCTTCCTTTCCCATTGCTATGATGCTTGCATTCTGTTTTCAACATGCCCTATCTCCAGTGCCCCCTTTTCAGGAAGGAAGACTGACCAGAAGCACTGGCCTGATATGTGATTTCTTTTGTTTCACTCTTCGGTAAATACATGTATTTATGGGTTAGACTGAAAACTCGGACCATTTCTCTGTTTACACATTATCATTAATGGGCAAAGCATGCACTTCCATCCAATTCTAGCCCGGGAGGAAGGAAGCCTTTGCGGAAGTCAAAATGATTTTATTTGTGTTAGATTTTAGATGTTTGCACATTTTCCTGACGTTCAGCCCTTTTTTTTTCTTTTGTTGCTTCAGCATTACACCGAAACACTTCCCTTTTGGTCGTGAAAAACCGCATCTCCGCGAAACGTATGCATTAAAACATTAATTTGTTCATGTGTTAGACATTAACACCTTATGCCCCAGTGCAGTCCTCCTCCGTCCTTCCCACAATAGCTCAGCGCTCTCATTCTAAGCGGGAACGCCACTCGCTTGCACATGAGTGTCGTAAAAAGGAAAATATTAGAAAAATTGCAAAAAAACAGCCAAGGCAAAGAGAGAAGCCAATAGATTGGTTCCCCGGAGAAGCAGGGTTGAGGGCAGCACGTTTATGAAGCGTAGTGGTTCTGCTTAATAACCATTCACATCTGCTCAGCACATTGGGCCGCCGAAACCCGTAGAGGAAGTGGATTGGAAATTAAGGAAAAGGGGGGACCCGAGCAAGGCCAGGTGGCGTATGATGGAAGGAGCTCGGAGGCGACATTGATGCAGGCAGCCAAACCCCTTAATGCCAATTATTTGTTTTTTGAGCATGTGCAATGCACACTGTGACACATTTATGGGACTTGCGTGGGTTAGAGGTAAACACTTCCATCCTGCTAAAGCTCCCCACTGAGAGAAAGGAGAACAGTTACCGAAATCGCCATATATCATGCCACCTATTGCTTTGGACATTAGAATAGAGTCAAACGGAAACAGAGCTTAAGATAATGAGTGGTGCATCTAACATGTCAAGAGAAGGGTTTTTTCACACTCTCATCTTTCTAGATTTAGTAACGCGCCCGAGGTTCTGCTCCAGATGTGGAATGCTTGGCGTGATGTTGATGTTTCTGTTTTTCTGACATTCCTCAGGCGTTTCTAGACACCATCCCAGGTGCAGCTTCGGATACATAATTTCTCTAACTCCCCCCCCCCCCCCTTTTTTTTTTTTCTACTCCATGCTGTGTTCTCTCTTGTCAGCTGGACAGGAATGTCAGTGGATGAGGTCACGGTACTGGGGCAATTGGCAGTTGGACTTGTGAGCGATGCAGACAATGGCGTAACACACTCATTTAGCAGTGGAGGTCAATCACCAGTCTGGCATCAATTTGTTTTAGTCAAGAGGTAGATTATAACAGTGTAAACTGAATGTAGGTGTAGATATTTGCCACATGTTTTCATTTAATAACTGTAACAATACTGTTACAAGAGTTAATACAGTCACATATTCTACTCTTAGATAGATGGGTTCTCATTTGGAACCTAACCAACAGCAAGTTATTAGCAGATTAGCTTCAAATTTGTGGGAATCCGCAGCGGGACCGAATGTTCAGGAACGTTAGGAATAACATTTTAAACTATGTATTTGGTCCAATACTGTAAACTATTACGTTTATAAAGTGACAATGAATTTACTAAGGTATCGTAGGGGCTGCGGGGGTGTGTCCAAAAGTTGATGGCTTTTCGGAACTCTTAGAACGTAACCCCTGCAAGTTCCAGGGGACCACTGTATATATACATAAATGTGAAATATTAGGCAGGATGTACAGTAAGATATATAAATACACATAAATAAAGTAGTAGAGAATGAGGGGTATAAAAATGACAGTATGTACATTGTATGTATAATTGTACAGGAGTTATATACAGTGTTTATACAGTTACCTAACGGTGTAGTGCAGAGTTCAGTAGAGTGATTGTGGATGGAAAAAAAGCTGACCCTGAACCTGCTGCATGGTGTGTATCTTCCTGTATCTTCTTTGATCCTTTGATTGAAGGAGGTTAAACAGTTTTTGACTGGGATGTGAAGAGTCTTTAACGATGTTGTGGGCTCTTCACAGACATCTGCTGTGGTGTTTAATAGCAGGTAGTTGGGTGCCCATGATGCGTTGGGCGATTTTGACCACCCTTTGCAGGGCTTTGCGTTCACACATAGTGGAGCCTCCGTACCATAAAGTGATAAAGTTGGTCAGGATGCTCTTAATGATGCAGTGGTAAAAACTTATTAGAATCCCTGGGGACAGACGAGCTTTCTTAAGACTTCTCAAGAGAACAGGTGTTGTTGTGCCTTCCTAACCAGATCTGAAGTGTTCTGGTGCCAGGACAGATCCTTTGAGATTTGAACTCCCAAGAACTTAAAGCTGGAGACTCTCTCTACCTCAGTCCCATTGATATAGACTGGGAAGTGTCTCCTGCTGTTCTAAAATGAGCTCTTTAGTCTTCGTTTTGTTGTGGGTCAGGTTGTTGGTGGCACACCACGCTGTCAGGCTTCGGATCTCCTCCCTGTAGGCTGATTTGTCATGGTGAAGTTACGCAGAGGAGCACAGTCATGGGTAAACATGGAGTAAAGTAGTGGGCTCAGAACACAGCCCTGTGGGATGCTGGTGTTCAGAATGAGGGTTGAGGATACCTGTTTGCCCAACATTACAGACTGATGTCTGTTGGTGAGAAAGTCCAGAATCTATCTGCAAGTGGAGGTGCAGATACCCAGGTTACTGAGCTTAGTGATCAGTACTGTGGGAGGGACTGTATTGAATGCAGATGTATTAAACGCAATGAACAGCATTCTGATGGAGGTGTTGGTTTTATCCAGGTGGGTGAGGGCTCAATGAAGAGCCATGGAGACTGCATCCTCTGTCGACCTGTTCTGCAGGTGAATGCTTAGGCACTGGTATGATGGTTGTAGTCTCCAGGCATGTAGGAACCGTGGCTTGGGCTAGTGACGGGTTAAAAATGTCAGTGAAGACTTGTGCCAGTTGTCCAGCAAATGCTCTGAGAACACGTATGCTATCCAGACCAGCTGCCTTGCATGTATCCACTCTGCTGAAATGCTGAATAGACCTCTGTTGTTCAGAGTAAAAGTGAACTGTGAGCAGTAGTAGAGTCAGCGGCTGAGGTAAAATGTCCTATTCCTTGATCGAAGCGAGCAAAAAAACGATTAAGTCCGTTCGTTCGTCCTCTGCGTTGTCAGATTTAAAAGCAGCATCTCTTGCTTTTAACAGGAGACAGACCTCAGAGTTCATTCACGACTTCTGATTAGGAAAGCTTTACACGTCTTTGACGGTAGTAACATTGTCAATGCATGTGTTGATATGGTCCAAAACAGATGACTCGAGGCAAATTACTAACGCCACATGCAGTGACACGTGAGACTGCATGGAGAGCACTATATTATATTTATTCATTGTAATTTATAGTTGATTATTGATATAATTACATTAATAATAGAACGAATATATGAATATTTATTTTATTTCGCACATTTTTTATGATTCATGATTAATGATTAAGTTCAGTATAATTTCACATAAAGTGTTTGTTTTTGTTATTCAGTATCCAATTAAAAAACTGTTAGTTAATGAATCGGTTATCAGCAAGTACGATCCAACACCATGCAGTAGTGACTATACAGTTTTTTGTTGTTATACTCTAAAATCTATCAAATCAGTTTGTTAGATAAAGTTAAATGAATAATTAGTGAAACGAAGTGTAAATAGGAGATATATTACTGGTAGCAGGATGCTAGCAGGCATATTGTCTTAGCATCTGTACGTCTAAAGAGATCCAAGCTAGCTAGCTAGCCTCATGTAACACATACGGTATCTATGTACATCGATCCAAAATTTGATTTCTGTTTTCATCCTGCATTTGGGATACGTCCATAAAAATTATTCGGCTCTTCCTTCACACATCGTGCACACAGAAGCGGGTCAACAAGCGACCGGTTAATGTAGCACTGTCCTGAATGTTTCTGCATATTTAACTCAGAGTCGATTGAGGTTAAGTGCTTCCACATGGACTGTGTTATAGTATCGAAATTTCTTTTTTCAACACAGGAGGATCGGAGCTGTGAGATCTGGGGTCAGTAGTTTAGGCCTGAGGGTTATCTCTCTGAGCAGCTGTAGGTCACCAAGCCAACATCTGGCATTCCTCATGTGATAAAAGTTAGATAGCACCAAGATCAAGCTCTGAGTAAAGATTAGGCGAAAGACTCGCGCGACTTATGGGACTGGCCTATAAATGAATGAATGGAGTGGTATATAGCGTATCACATTCTTCTTGCATTTAAACTCTTTCCTCATAGTTTCTGAGTCATGTTGAGACTCAGTCCTCCTGGTTGACAAGTAAACTCAATATGAAAATAAATAGATAGTTCAAAATTGTTTACTTTGATAGAAATGATAATAAAGGCAAACTATTGCACACAGTGTAAGTTTATTCAGCAGGTTGATGAGAATCTCGATATCTGGGAGTAGTTATTACTAGCAAGTTTCTTGTTTTATTTCCTCTTATAGATATGTAGAAACTGCTACCATCAAATGTGGGCATGGTCCATACATGTTTTTCATTTCTGCCCATTAATCTGAACAATTTGCTGTTTAGCTTCTACACATCACTGTGTATTCAAAATTGATTTTATTATTATATAAAGGTCCAGGAAAAGGTGATATCATACAAAAAGTTTTATTACAACTTTGGATCAGCGTTAATTAATTAATTTTTTATTTGAGCTGATCTACTGACATAAATGATTCTATAAAGGTGTAATAAAAATGCATAGCACAAACAAACAGCAAATCATCTCATCTTCAAACAAATTCTGCATTATACAATAAAACTCGTCACTTGGTTAGGTTTTTCCGCCATGGAAAAGTCTTCAGGGAAGATGATTGAGTACTTTTCTCTTTCTCAATTGACACGACAAACAGTGAAAACGTGATAACTTGTTTCTCTTAGTTGTTCCTCAACATTAAACGTAACTCAAAATGAATGGATGCTACACAAAACAATACACAGTGTGCTATTGGAAAAGAAGCAACTTCCAACACCAAACATTTACATTAATATTGTTTGTAAATGGTAACAAATCACTTTTTGTGTATCGCTACGAACGTATATAAGTTTAATGAATTCATGTAACTATAAATGAAGCAAACTGGTGGTTGCTAGCGTGTGGGTAAGAAGGGGTTAACCTGTCCTACCACATACTCTTCCACCCCCATTTTCTTTCTTATTCCTTTAGATCCTTCCGATTGACTGTAATGAGCTCCTTTACTTGGATTCAGGTTGTAGTTTGTGGTTTTCAAGAGACGAAGCTCCAAAACACAGAGGGCCTCGCATCCACACCTCTGGCTGAATTTTCGACTGAGTGTGTGTGTGTGTGTGTGTGTGTGTGTGTGTGTGTGTGTGTTTGTGTGTTTTTATGTGTCTGGAGTTTTAGCTTTCACAGCAGCCCAAGTTTTCCATCACAGCTCCAACTTCCAATAAACACCAAACCTGCATACGCAAGTCGTTTGGCATCATTGGCACACACACACACGCACAAAAAGAAGACTAGTTTCAGTCATTTTGTCCTTCACGCGCACTCTCACTCGCTTTCTGTTCTCCTGCTCTAGCCCACCTCCCTCCTTCCTCCTGAGTTCAGCCATACACAGTGAGGCTGAATATAAATATTTAGCCGTGCTGGTAGGAAACTGCCATGCCCAAACCTCTTCCAGATGTGGATTGGAGGGCCTCTGTGTTTAGAGCTAATTACGCGCGCCTGCATCGGGACTGGCAAGAGGGAGGGAGGGATGGAGGGGTGGGGGTGGGGGGAGTGCTTTGGACAGGCAAGGGGAAGCAGCAGACAAGAAGATAAATTGCGAAGGAGTGAGAAAACATGTAACAGATAATAAAGTGCGTGTCTGTGTGGGACCCGAAACGCCAAATTTACTTTTGACCCCTGGGACGCCTTTATATAACAGTTTAGAGGCGAGCATACGGGTCTAACGTTAGCATTCGGCATTTTGCACTTCGTTACAGCTACATTCCAACTTTTCGCCGCATGCTGTTGTAGACAGTGGACTTTTCTTGCTCATCATTTTGTTCACCATAAATTCCAGTAAGGATCCTGAGAGCTGCACTCAAAATACAATGCCTACTAATCCTAACATCTGTATCACAAACTCTCAGCTGGATGGTAAAGAGAGAAACCTGTCAGTACATTTTAATATAGTCTCATCGGTCCACATCTTACTAGCACATTTTGGATTCATCGTAAAATACAGTTTTTCTTGCGTGCCAACTTACTGTGACCGGCCCCAAATCATTCATTCGGTTATCGTAGAAAAATGACACTCAAAAGTAAGAACACAATTCGCGTTTCCGGTGTCTCTGCATCTTCGTTAAAATGCGTCTACAATAAAATACGTTAAAAGGTTGTCGAGTGTGGAAATAAGATATGATATAATCCCATCCTTGGATATCATCCTCATATAATATGATATAATCCCATTCTTGGTATTTATTCCTTTATATTTTATTAAACCTTTCTTTTCAAGATGTATTGCTTCGAACAAGCTGTTAGCCAGATAAAATCATCTTATTGAAATATTATTCAAGAATGAGCACACAAACATACCCCCCAACACACACACACACACACACACACACAGTAGTGGCCTTGGCAGTGGGCACTGGGTGTGTAAAGAATGTGTGTGTGTGAATTCGTACTCCCTCAGACAGCTGCTGCATGCAACAAATGGCTGTTTGTGTGTGTAGGTGTGTGTGTGCACGGATAAGCGTGTGTGCGAGTGTGTGTGTGCACGTGTGTGTATGTGTGTCAGTTGGTCACACAGATTCACAAGATTCTGTTTGTGTCCATGAGTACAGTCAGTACAGTTAGAGTGTGAAACAAATGTGTGTGTGTGTGTGTGTGTGTGTGTGTGTGTGTGTGTGTGTGTTGTGTTTGTGTGTTTTGAAAAACCTTCCTGACAGATATCCTGGGAATTGTGTGGAAGGGCGTCCTCGGAGAGCTGCCGTTCCCGGAGATGGTCCGTTTACTCTTGTGGGAAAAAGCATGTTTTGTGTGTCTGTGTGTGTGTGTGTGTGTGTGTGTGTGTGTGTTGTGGGTGTG